>NC_057352.1:22563903-22733903 GCF_016509475.1 Prionailurus bengalensis | reverse complement strand
ATTTTTTTAAATATGGTTTCTCCTTGGCTCTTTGGCAGCCGCTGTTCTGCGGGTTCTGTCGGCTCCCTGGATGGCCCTCACTGAATTTACTGCCTTTTCGGATGTGCTTTTGCCACATCCGTGCCCTTCTAGTCTGTGTTCTCTCTGAAGCATGTTTGCATGGGTTTCTCTCTCTTACTGTAACCTCTCTCTCCCTCACCTTAGTTCGCCCTGTCCTCATCGGGATCCGTGAGGTCGTGGGTTTGAAGTTCTCTTTTCCCTGGGACACACGAAGGTAAATGGGTGACTACGAAAACAACACTTTAGAAAGTGAGTCTCACTTCTTACCACTTACCAGGCATCCACGCTGTTGAGCGCCTGGGTGCAGTTTGCTCTTGCCACTATGCAGGTGGAGGAAGGAGGCACCTGGGCGAAGGTGGGCATCCCGTGTGTGTGACCTGACCGGGGGAGCACTGTCTGTGCTGGCGGCACAGGCAGAGGGCCGAAAGGGGGAACGAGGGCTGCCTCAGCTGCCGGAGAGGAACTGTGTCTGCGGGTGACGTGCGGGCCCTGATTCCCCTGCGCCCTTCCCTTCTCCGCTCCCTGCCCCAGACACATAGAACTTTCCATGCCCTCCAATTCCGACGTCCAGAGCCCCCAGAGAAAGAAGCTTCCAGGGCTTCGTGGCATCTGTTTTTTCTAGTTAGACCTGTGGAGTTTCTGTGTGAATGCTAATTTTTCTTTTCTTTTTGCATGAAGCCTGTTTAAAATAATAATCATAATAATTAATAAGGATAAGTAGGAATAAAATGTAAAAAAAAAAATCTGTCTTTGAATGATTCTCCCTCTTTCACCTGAGTGCAGCGCTCCACGTAAAGAAGCTGCACGGAAGGGTGTGGGGAGCATCCCCAGCCGCCCCTGGTCAGAGCGCGTGTGTGTGACTGCGTGTGGTGTTGGCACCAGGCCTTGAGCTGCCCAGGGGGCCGGGCTGTGCCCATGCCTGAGAGCTGGGAGCCTGGAAACTGCCGGTGATGCCCCCGCTACCTCAGGAAGTCACCCTCCTTCGCTGGGACTCAGCTTCCTTCTCTGTGAAATGGGGACAGTAGCGCTTGCCCTGAGCCTCTGTAGGGCGGGGGCTTCTGCACAGGGATAATGGCAGCCACACTTTCTCAACCTTTCTCCTTCTTATCAAAGGAAAAGACCAGAGCCTTCCAGATCCTGCTCGAAGTAAGCCTCATAGCAGAGCATGCCAGATGTCATCTGTGGCTCTCAGATGTGGCAGAGTGAGGGGGACAGGGTCATGGCGGCACAGAGCCCTGGGAGCCTCATGGGGGCCTTGTCCTGGAGCGGTGACAGCCTTTGCAGCTGTGTGAAGCTTGAGTGGAGGCCAGGCTAGCCCAGAGAGCAGGGTGTCCTGCTTCCAGTTACCTCACCACCCAGGTGCCTTGTCTGATGAGCTTTCTGGTCCACTCTCCCCTGGCGGAGCGGGCCCACCTGGGCCTCCGGCTGGTGTGAAGTAACTTTGAGTGGGAAAGATGGACCCCGCCCCCCAATGGAAATCCAGTATGGCAGCTGGCCTCCTCTCAGGGCTTCTACCCTGTCTCCCTCACTCTGGTTTCTGCCTCAGCCAGCGCAGGCTGGAGCCGTGGTCTGGCCACGCACAGCCCTGTTTCCAGGAGTCAGGGAGAAGCCTGCCCACTCCGCACCCTCTGTGGTGGTTCCTTCTCTCCCTGGAGCTCCGTGCTCTCCTCCCCAGCACCCCTCACTCTCACGTCCACGCCATAGGCTTCCCAAGTCTTCTGGTGTCACAGAAAGGAGGGCCTCGTGGCCTATCCGCTCAGGCAGTGGATTCTAGTGTTCCCGGGGACCTCGGCCAAAAGTGGCTTCACGAGGGTCCGTGGCTTGGTATGACCGTTGGCCTTTTGGGTCCAGGTTTCACTAGCCTGAGTATAGGTGGACCCGCTCCCCCCACCCCCCTGCAGCCTTTAAGAAAAACCAGGAGGTGAAACTGAGTCTCCCAATGAAGAGGTGTAATGGAACCAAGGAACGGTGCTGGTGGCCTCAGTACAGAGAGGAGAGTGCCTTTTCCCTCACTCCCGGGTGTGCGGCTGAGGTTAAAGACCAGTGCCAGGCCATAACATAGGTGTGAGAAGTTCGGCAAAGGTCTGGGGTTGCCATAGGGATGACCTTGTTGCCCTTTCGGAAATATCGAATGTTCTCGTTTTGGGGTGGCTCTGCCTTGTCCGTGTCCTAAGCATATGCTTCCTTAGTTCTTGAGGGTGACACGGTCTTCTCAGGCTGCACGTTGGCAGAGGGTCTTGCCCTCCTGCGGCACAGACACATCAGAGCGAAGGGGTGGCGACCCCGGCCCCCCGTGGGAGGCTGGTGGACTGAGCTCAAGGTGCGCTGAGGGCTCCCTTTGGGGTGGAGTCTCGGGCAGACCTGTGTAGGCTGTGGACTGCGTGGCGGGGGGTCCGATGGTGTAGGCTGTGGCGTTCGCAGGGCTCTCCTGTTCCAGGGGCTCCCGGCCCTGTCGGGATGGCTCTGTTGCGGTCAGCCACAGCTGTGCTGTCAGGCACTTCTGCAGACAGCCTGTTCCTCGAGAAGCCCAGTTTCCAGAAGGCCACCCACTGTGCTGCCTTCTACCTTGTCTGCCTCCCCATTAAGAAAGGGCTGGGCCCTCTCTGGGTCCAGAGAGGTCTGCAGGCACAGGCCAGTACAGGGGCTCTGGGACACAGAGCTCACTGTTGGGTTCACATCGTTGGGATCACCTTTCCATTTTGACCTAAGTGGCTTTCACTTGGCCCACGGAAAGGTCTCTGTTGTGGGCCCAGGAGGCCCCCCACCGCAGTCTCTCTCATGCCTGGAGATGAGGTGGGGCCTTGGATAGGTGGTTGGTATGGCCGTTGCTCATTCTGAAAAGAGGACTGTGTCTGGGGGAGGGAGCCAGGGCTAGGCACAATATGGGCATCCTGGTGTGCCCTGACCGTGCTCAAGCCTTTTTCTTCCTCCGGGTGGAGCCATTACTAGCTGGGATGACCATTTGCTTGTTTGTGCATCCAGACGGATGGTTCCCGATCACCCGCAATGTGGCCAGCACTGGCCATGGCACCATGGAAGATGCACGGTACCCACCGACCTGCCGTCCCCCACAACCAGCTCCTTCCCCGCAGAACCCCCGCCTGGATAGCATCTCTCAAAAGGCCTTTGTGCTCATGCAGTTCTATTGCTGTTTGCGATTCTGTTTTGTGCTCTTCCCCACCCCCCACCCCACATAATTCTTCTGTATAACTTCTCTATAATAAGGCATATCTGCGTGTATGTGACCATATACATATGGATGGATGTTCAGGCAATTTTTATTTTCCCTTCTACATTGTACTTCTAGGGCTGCAGTGAGCAAGCTCAAGTATTTCTGTAGGACACGTTTCTAGAACTCATATTTCTAGGTCACTAGATATGTATTTAATTTTTAGCTAGATATCACAAATTTCCATTCAAAGTAATACTGCGTATATTCATTATACACATGTCTACCAATATTGTATTCATAGTACTAATTTCCCGAAACCTCACCAATACTGAGTATTGTTGTTTTTTCAAATGATTCCCCATATGAAGCATAAAAATTGGTATTTTTGAATTAGATTTCCCTCATTAATAGTGCAACTATCTTCTCATGTGTGTATTCGCCACTGCATTGTTTTCTATAAACTACTTGTTAACAGTTTTTTCATTTTTCTATATTTTTTGTCATTGATTTTTAAGAGCTCTTTACATATGTTGGGCATTAACCTTCTGTTGCATATTTTAAATATTATCTTGGACTTATTTTCTTTTAAACTGCTGGAGGCATTCAGTGTTTTCATGCATGTCACCCAGATGTCTGAATTTTTTTTTAATCTTTATTTTTGAGAGAGAGAGAACAGGGGAGGGGCAGAGAGGGAGGGAGACATAGAATCTGAAGCAGGCTCCAGGCTCTGAGCTGTCAGCACAGAGCCCAATGTGGGGCTCAAACTCATGAGCTGTGAGATCATGACCTGAGCTGAAGTCGGACGCTTAACCGACTGAGCCAGCCAGGTGCCCCACGTGGACTTCTTTAGAATAAAAGAAGGGTCAGAGAGAACAGGGGCATAGAAGCAAGGTATCGTGCAGTAGTCTGGGCATGAGGGAGTGAGCTATGATCATCCTCTTACATTGCAGAGCATGTGTCTTGCTTTTCATTCCATAAAGGCATTCTGGGTATATGTTGAGGTAGTCAGGGAAGTTACAGAGGTAGTTTCTGGGGCCTAGTTCTCATGCGTAATGGCCAAACTGTTTGTTTAGGGCTGTGCGGGCCTCTGAATCCCGGGCTGACTCCAGCCATGGCTTTTCTTGGTCCAGGTAGGATACCAGCACATTCGCCCTGCTCTGGCATGGAGGAGACAGCCCTGTGGAGCCTGGCTGTGGACCCTGGGGAGTCTGAGGACATAAAGACAGGGATGTAGCTCAGGGAAGCAGAGCGTGGCATTAGGCAAAGCCTGGGCTGGGAGGGGCTGGTTCTAAACAAGGCCTCACTCTGCCCCCTTGATTGTGAGGGTTAGTCTCCACTGTCTTTAAGGTGTCCAATGCTCTGAGAGTCTGTAGTTCAATAACTTAACTTTGAAGATATGTGTATCAAAACAGTCTTGCCTTCCCATAGTGAAGGCAACTATGACACAGTGATCCTCGTCCTCTCCAGGAGCCTAGACTCGCCTCTTGTACCAGAAGGCAGGTGTCAGTGTTCTGGCTTTACACACCAGGAAACCGAGGGTGGGGGCTTATGGCCTTGCCTGACGTTTGCCGGCCAGCTCCTGTCCCAGCTAGGACTTGACCCCAGTCTCATGGTCTCAAGCCACCTGCAGGTGTTGGGAGAGTCTCTTGCAGGTACCTCTGAGGTCAGAGAAGACACATGGCAGGTGACGCTTCTCTACAGGCCCAGGACCCAGGGTCCTGCACCTGTGCCCACATGTCCATATGTGGAGACAGCCTTGCCAGAAGCCCAGCAGCCCAAGAGTGGGTGCCCCTCTGCTTCCCGCCTCATCTCCACCGGGGGTCTGTGCTCTGGGAGGCCCGGGGGCACGTGTGTTTGAACCCAGTCTCCTCATGTGCTGGTGGGGTAGATCTTGGGCACCGGTGTGAGCATCTTGCCTGCTGGAGGGGCGCTGGCATTCTCCTGGGAGGGTGGGGTGAGTTTCCACGACCTTTGACCATTATCTTTGGAGGATTTTTACCTTGTAACTGAGTGTTGAGTCAGCATTCAGAATCGGGAGCAGAAATGCTAAAAAACAACGTAAGGCTTTTCCTTAATTCTTCTTAGAGGCCCACAACATCTTGTTTTCGCTCTTCACCACTTAGGCAATAATGTCTCTTCTTGCTTCTAACAGCTACCTATAGAAAACACTTGAATGCAGATCATATCTTGATGGTATTTACTAACATAAATATTTGCTTTCTAGAAGCAATGTTACACAAAATGCCAAAGCTGTAGGCTAAGCAGCAGAATGCTTGAGGTAAGCAACGCCCCTTCTGTGGAGCTGAGCTGGTGTCCCCCAGCTGAGAGGCAGGGGAATGGCCACATGTTGGCACATCCGGCCTGCTTTTTCCAAGGACGTTGTGGTCATTTTTTAAATGAAAAAAAGCATCTCCGCCAGCTTTCCCCAGGATCCCTTGAGCTTACTGGAGGCCCATCCCAACAGCCTGTGTGGTTCAGATGCGTGCTTAGGGTGTGCCCAGAGCCGTGTTGTGGCAACCCTGGAGGAGGTGACCGTGCGCGAAGATGGAGTAATACTATATCGGACATCACTTATATTTATTTTGCCTGGTGTCATAGCCAACAAGGAGGAGGGAACTGAGCAAACCAGACCCAAGTCTGAGAAGAGCCAATGAAATGAACAGACCATGGCTAGGGCGGGCAGTTGCCTTTGCAAAGGAATTAGAGTATTTTTAAATGTGGGCTTATGTCAAGTAATTCTAAATATCACAAAACTCCACTAGAGCCAAAGGCTGTGGAGAGGTCTTAGAGCTTGAGAAAATAGGATTTGATGAGCTCGAGCCTTTGCGTTCACCTCTGTCTGTGTCTGTAGGCTGCAGCATGGGGCACTGGGGCTCACAGAAGGAATACTGGATGCATGTGTGCGTGTGCATGTGTATGTATGTGCACACCTGTGTGTTTGCATGTGTGCGTATGGGTGCACATGTATGCACGTGCATGTGTTCACATCTCGCGTCTCAGGGTAATGATCTATAGAACATTCCCTGGGAATGGACCCGTAGCCCTGCTCCCTTGTGTCCTGTTCTCTGTGGGCAAGCCCCCCGCCTCCCACCCCGAGGTCAGCTTTCTTCACCCAGGGCGATTCCGTTATCAGACACACTGGGTTGGAGGCAACTCCCTCTCTTCCTTCACATTTGGTATTATTACAGTTTTTGTCACCCAGATGGCATTGGTTTTAACAAATAAACCCATGCTAACTGCCAACTCCTCTGGCTGGACAGCCGTGAATCGGCTATAGCAAGTGAATAGATGACATATCAAAGAATATGTTGACTAATCCCTTCCCTGTCTGAGAGCGTTTTCCAGATCGTAGACAAATACACTGGAGGCGTTTAAAATAGAAGTCTCGGCATGGCCACAAGTGTATTCTGGGGAGTTTCGGGATCTACGTGCTGTAGGCAGGTGAGTATTTATAGGAGGTGCCTTGAAGCTGGGGACGCCGGCGGGGAGCCCTCTCCATCAGAGGGATGACTGTGGCAGGATCATGCTGCAATGATAGTCTGCCTTTATTTATTATTTGCTACCAATGTGACTATCTTTTAATTTTTTTAAACAAATAATTTAGTTGTAGAGCCTCAGACTGATGTGGTTTTTTTTTCTTTTTCTTTTTTTTTTTTTTTTTTTTGCGAAATAGTTCTAGTGAGCTAATTTATTTTTCAACTTTAAAACATCAGCATTTTATAGATCTGAATTTCACAATGTGAGGATGATTGCTACGTACAATTTGCAAAATTGTGATTAGCCAGCCCTTGCTTTGAGTTAGTTCTCCCTAATTCACAAAGGCTTCCAAGAATAGTCTGCACAAAATTCAGTTTGCAAATTGCAGGGCAGATTTTTAGAGGGCAGTTTAAAGAATGAAGTCCTAAGGGTTTTATCTATATTTATATCTCTTGTTAAACCAAACTCTTATGTAAATGTTACAATCTGTAAATAACTAGCAAGGCTGCCTTCTTAAAGGCAAGATTGCATCTCCATTTTTGAGATTTAGCAAAATTATTAAATGGCAGAATTGACTAAGATGCAAGTATATTTGGAACAAGCTAATAAACATTAATCAATATCATCAGCTGTATTTGTGTGGATATT
Source organism: Prionailurus bengalensis (assembly GCF_016509475.1). Classification (NCBI taxonomy): domain Eukaryota; kingdom Metazoa; phylum Chordata; class Mammalia; order Carnivora; family Felidae; genus Prionailurus; species Prionailurus bengalensis. The sequence continues at coordinate 22,726,546 of NC_057352.1, read as the reverse complement.
TGAGGGTTTAAACGTATGGAGACCTTTCAGTTTACAGTCAAATTTCTCACAAATTAAAATAAAATGAAATAACATAAAAATAAGGCGCTGCCCTTAGTGATGTTTTGGGAAAAAAACCGGAGATGGCTTTGTATATACTTCCTTTTTATAGCCATTAATGTTTCAGTAAATCTTGCATGACTGTATACAGTCTGGATTATTTTTCATCCTTTTGCCATTGGACAGGGAAGAAATCACTGGCTCCCATCGGTGTTACTAGCGATCCCCATGTTCTGACATCTGTTCCTTTCCAAACATTTTACCAGCCTTGGTGAAATGGAGTTCAGTGGGAGAAGCGGACTTGAAGGGGGAAACATGGATGATGAAAAATCACGTTGATTGAAATCCAGAAGGCCTGTCCCAGAAGTGAGCGGCGTTTTCATGGCCGCCGTAGTGTTTTTTTGTCTTAAAACCAGATAACTTACAGAAATTTCTCTCATGTCTAATCTTGGCATGAAACTGAATAAGTGGCTTCTCATTTGAAAATAGAAGTCTAGTGGACCCATTCTAGTCAATTGTAATCAAAGTCTTTGGGCTCTGTTCCTACGGAATGTTCTTGGTCTTTCTCGGGGAAGAATCATGGAATGCGCTTCTCCTGAGCAAATTGTACTTTCTCCAGTCATTAAGGTCTTCTTTAGCCCCTGGATGCCAGGCAAGAACACACAGGATCTTGGGAGCAGAAGGCACAGAGACAGTGTCTGGTCTGATGTGCAGAGCCCTGTTGGGGAGGCTTTGAGGATTGGGTAGTGGGAGCATCCACGGTATTGGGGAAATTGGGCCCAGGGAAGAATAAAGGCTCCCTCTCCTGACCTGGGTTACCCCAGTGATTTCCAGATTAATTTCCTCCACTAAGGGGCATTCGGATCTCTCCTTGACTTGGCTTACAGTAGAATCCGGGCCTATCATTCCATTTGTATACAGCATTGAAGATTCACTGTGCACTGGACGTATCTCAAACACAGAGGTGTATTGAATTGATTGAACACAACTGTACCGTATATTAAGTAGTACGTATGAATTGCTAACGTGTAGTTAATATGAATGTGTCACATGCCTTGCAGTGCAGCAGTGAGCAAACAGAAATGACCCTGTCCTCCTGGACCATCATCCTGCCCTTGGCATCTGCTCCCCTTGGGTGTGGACCATCCTAGGAGGCTCCCCTCCAGGGCCGCACCCCGTCCTCCTGGTAGTTGTGGTATAAGGAAACCAGCCTCCGCTGTCGGGGGCCCCACCCTCCACATGCCTTGTTTCTCTGCAGCCCTCACTCATTTCTGCAAATCCACCGTCCTCCAGGCACACCACCTCTTCTGAGCTTGCTCTCCTCTGGACGCTGGGCAAACGTGGGGTTTGCACTACAGCGCCGCTCCCCACATTTGTAGTTCAGAATCACAAGGGAAATCTTAATCCGGTACCACAAATTTGGCACACAGAGGAAGCGGAAAACGGAGCCGCCACAGCACCCCCAAACTCCCCCCCACCCCCATTCCAACACGAACCATGTGCTAACCTTTCGGTAACCTTGCTTTTTATCTTCCCCTCTCATACACGTTTTTTCACTGTACAGTCATCTTGTAATTGTAATAATTGTGCCCATAGTTTTAAATGCTTTTCCCTGGCCTCACGTGACTTGTGTTTTGCTGAATTCCCATGTAGTTTATGGCCACCGTGCTTAATCGCCACTGCTTCCCCTTGAACAGATGTGCCATAATTTACCTCACAATTCCTCTATTATTGGCATTCAAGTTATTTCCAATAGTTCTCTAATATAAAAAACACTGTGATGAGCATCTCTGTACAAGAAGGTATTTTTTTCCCTTACTTCAGGTTATTTCCTTAGGCCTGACTCCCAGAGGGGCAATTAGAAGACACCACTCCGCTTTTGCACCCGTTCTCACAGATTTCTGTTTTCATGGGACTTAGTCCTGCTGCCTCAGGGATTTTTCAGGCTCCTTCTGGGCAGGGCCCGCAGGAATCACACGCTTCCAGGGGCCCCTTGAAACCCTGGCCCTTGGCCAAGCCCACCGGAAGTGACCCCAGTCTTCATAAGGAGCTTCCTTTTTCCTGGAATTCCCTTCTTGCACCATCTAATCAATGCTTTGTGGCTGAAACGATCAAAGTTCTGGGAGCTTCCATCGTGTTTCTGGAACTTTCTGTCGCCTGACACCAAAAGAGAGCCAGGAACCTCCCACTGGCCCACCATATTTGCCCTCCCTGACCCAACCTCCTTTTTCTCATTCCCACATGGGGGCTTCCAGTTGTCTGCAGACTTAACGAGTCAGGGCGGAGGGCTAAAGCGCTAGCCGGTGGGGCGCAGCCTTGTTGAGACCATTCTGGCTCGGCTCTTCCCGCCTCACATAGTTTCATGGGGGTCCTGCTGGAAAGGCTGGGCACCTAATGGGAGAGATTTACTGAGGTTCAAAGCACTCAGAACATCCTGGTTCCTCTAGGGAAGCAGACATACCAGGACGGGTGGGGGGGGTCTGAGGTGTCCTCTCGCCCATTGATGGGAACCAGCCATGAGAAGCAGAGCCAGGAGCTGAGGACCCTAGGGTCTCTGGTCCTTTCCTGGGCTCAGGGCCAGAACTCTGTGATATTCCTGATGAGCCAGAGCCCACAACTCACCCCGCCAGTGCTGGGGACGTTCAAAAGGGGTCTTCTGACCTCCTCACCCAGCCGAGACCTGCTGGCAGAATCCACACCTGTGATGCCTGCCGGAGGTGGAAACGAGTGTGGGTGGGGAGTTGTCTCTGCTCCGCTCCAACATTGTACAAACGTCGCCTCTTCCCCAAGCCCACCCTGGCGCCTCCCCCCTGCCTTTCCACCTCTTCCCAGACTTCCTCATAGACTCCCCCCGCCCTCCTCGGGCACTTAACTCCAGTCCAGCAACACCTCCCACCTCCTGTTTGCATCTGGATCTTTCTTGAGTTGCTAATTCACCCACAATCAATAATTTTATTCTTTTAAAGAAATTACAGAATATTTCTAAGTGTATGCAGGGACAGGGGGAAAAGCACAGTGTGTGTCGTTTTAGATTTGATGTGTTCTGGATTTAGAAGTGCTGAATAATTCATTCCTGTTTAAAAAATAAACATACTATCTCTATCAGTACTTGACTGGGGACTTCATAAGGAATCGGTTCCAGGGGTGCAGGGTTCTTGGGTTGGGAGCATGAGAGAGAAGGCAGCACTGTGTGGGGAGAGGCTGTTCTCCCCTCCATGGTTGGGTGGCATGGTGGTCATGGCCATGCTTAGAGGGGACATTGCTGGTTCTTTGAACCTTCACCTTCCCTTTCAGTTTCTCTCCCTCGGCCAGTGTTCAGTCCTTCATTATTCTACCCACTGCCCTCTGTCTTTCCTTCTAGCCCTTCTGCTCTCTGTTCATCTGCTTCTGTTTGTCCCTCTGCCTAATCATCTCTCCTTTCTGCTGTCCCTCTCTCCATCCATCCTTCCACCCTCTTTCCCTTTATCTACTCATCTACTCACTCATCCACTCATTGCCTACCCTCCCTCAGCCATCTGTCCATCTTGCCAGCCATCTGTCCACCCATCCATTGTGTCATGGGCATCTACACGGTGCAAATTTCTGAACTCCACATGCCTGGCCTTATATTCTCGTGAGAGATTCAGGCAAGGGAACGAACTCCTGACGATCCCTTGGTTGGCCTCCCCTGACCAAGTTAGAGCTTCCTCCTCCTGGTAAGTTTATGTATACTGTTTCTTCTTCCAAAAAACTCCTTCTCTTCTTCCAGTGCTTCCTGAAGACTGATGGGCCAGGTCACCCTAAAGAGTTCATGGTGAAGAGACTCCATATGATGCCTTCTAGATCTTTCACTGTCCACAGGGAAAGGAGGCTCAGGGAGGGAAACATGTCTGCACCAAGTCTTACAGTGAGCAGGACTCATGATATGAGTGCTCTTGTTCTAAATTCGTGCACATCAGCATCTCAGACTTGGGAAAACTCCTGGAGTTTTTTCTGGTGTCCGGGCTCATGTCTTCCTGGCCCACAGGGAATAACAGTCGACATGGCAGCAAGAGTTTTTGTGGGGGCTGGTGTCAGATTGCACATAAGCCCCTTCTCACTCCCCCCACGCTCTGCCATCCCTGAAGGACAGAAGATGGCTCTAGTTGGACGTGATTTGTATGTGGCTGTCACCCCCACCCTTGCCTGGACACCTCAGCTGGGTATTGGAGCCTGGGAATAGAGGCAGCTGGTACGTAGCCACAACCCCGAGCTGTGTCAGTCAGTGAATGTCGAGCTGCTGATAACTGTGGGGCTGTGGGGTTTCTTCAAGCAGTTTCTTCATCTAGAAAATGGAAAACAGGATGGCTAACATCTGTTTTGTCAGCGTCCATTGGCTATGGCAGGGTCCACGAAGGCTGTGCATACAAGCGCTGCAGGAGGGTGAGGGCTGAGGTACAGCGTCTCACCTTCTGATGTGGGGATCCCCTCAGACTTGAACCCTGGGTCTCCCTCTCTTCTCCTGCCACAGAGCAGCCCAGCGATCTGGAGGGCGAGCGGGCACAGAGTCTTAGACATTGCCCTCAGAGAGTCCAATTCTGTGGACCATGGCCTGGGTGGAATAATGGCCCTGGAAGCAAGTCCTGGAAAAGGCCCTGCCCATTGTCACACGTGAATGGCCTCTGGATGTGCCCAGAGTGGGGACGAGCTTGCCATGGTCACAGGTGCCGGGCTGCCCAGCTGTGCCACCTATTGGCCATGTGGCTGTTGGGTGGCACCTTCCTAGCCGTGGAGTGGGGTGGCTTCTCTGGGCTGTGATTCCACAGTGCCGCTCAGTGAACCCACTCGCTCGCCTGCCGACGGCACGCTGCACGCCTCGTCTCCCCTCTGCTAAATCACAAACAGAAACTGAACTCGGGGTCACGCATGAAGTCATGAGTGTAAGTTTATTTTTTACATGTGGAGTGTTCTTTATTTACAGCCGAAATCCCCTGAAGATTACACTTTAAAAAGATTTAATAGTGCGGGGGTCGGATGGTGACCTCTTGCCATGCTCCAGGCAGCCAGGCAATGTCGAGACACGGCAACCTCTTTGAAGAGGTTTGGCAAGGAGGGCAGCCGGTGTGGGGCCAGCCGGGGCTCGCGCTGCGCCGCGAGCCCTGTGGGAGAGGCTGGGGCCTTCGGGGTCTGCCCTGTGGACTTGGGTGGGGGGTGCCGGGGGTCAGGAAGCCTGAGGCCAGAGCCCTGCAGGGAGAGCAGGGTGGAGTAAAGAGGATGTCGATTTGGAGATGAGAGTCGAGACCGGGGCGCTCTGATCAGGGGTATCGCTTTATGCTCACAGCCAAACATGGCTCCCCAAGGCAGCCCGGCATGTCTCTTTGACTTCTTCTAGGGATTCCTCGCCAGTTGGGTCACTAACAACTTTCTGAGAAGAGGGACGAGGGATGCTGTGCGTGAGAGGGTGCCCCGGTAATGCAGGTGGGATGTCTGCACAAATGGCCCTTGGAAGACACACCATCTTTTTTTTTTTTTTTCCCAACTGAGAGATTTGGGGGAAAAAACCCACTTTTTCTCCTTATGCAATTTTAATCTCCTGTTCAATGACAGCTTTTGGTTAGAGGATGTACGATTGCCGCAGTGAACTCAGGAGGCGCATGTGCCCCCTCTGGCTTGGGGTACGGACCTCACGCGCAGGTTCCTGGGGTCCACACGGGACTGGCGCGACCCCACCCACTCTCCGCCTGACCCCGCCCTGGACAACGCGGTCCAGCCGGTCAGGACTGCCTCTGGGAACCCAGGCTCTTCGAGGCATGCGGTTATTTCATGAGGAAAGCGGGGTGTTTTCCAGGCCTGCGTTCGATTTTCACTTATAATTATCTCCACATAAGTCTTCAATTTGGGATTTTGAATTGGAGACACATGAACCCGGCTATTCATGTTACAAGATCAGTGACAAAAATCACATGATATTTGCATGCTGTAATTATTCCTCCAACCTCCTCAGCGGGCTTTGTTTGGAAGTAAGACCTGCATGCAGTGCCCTGCGCCCTTCTTTCCGGGTGGGGGGGGGGGGGAGGGGGGCGGGGAGGGGGCGGCTTTCCTGAATTTGGTTTGGGCTTCTTTGTGTTGGTGTCTAAATTCCCCGAAGTGAAGCGAGCTTGTCTTTGGTTGTCCTCAGCCCACCGTCTCATGCCTCCCAGACTCTGGCCTCCGTTCTCCCATGTCTGTGGCATGGCTTTCCTCTGGCGGTGTTTGTCCTCCGATGGGTGGGATTAGGGATCACAGTAACATTTGAGGTTGGAGGACACGTTTGCATCACCCAGTGAACTTCCCTAGCACAGAGGGGGCGTGCCTTTGACAACAAACTTGTCATCTAATGGTCAGGGTGTGGGTGGGTGGGGGCGGCCCAGGCTCCTGGGGCCACCATGACTCGTGTGGACAGGTCACACCCCTGCCTGTTTCCTCCCTTCTCAGATGAGCCGATGGAACCCACTTGGCGGCGTTGGTGTGGATGAAATGAAATAATGCATGTGAAGTGTCCGGCAAAGTGCATAATTATGATGATGATCATCACTCAGACATTGACTTAGCAGAGAGCTTATTAGGCGGCTCTGTGTGTGCAGCTCCCTGGAGGGTGTGGGAGGCATCCATTGGGTCCCAGTGACCACGGCACCTGGAGAAATGGGCAGAACAAGCCGAGACTGGTGGAGGCTGTGCTTGGGCTACTGGTGCTGGGGGGCAGTTTTGATTCCTCTGTGCGGCTGTGTCCCTTTCGCAGCAAAATCCCCGTAGCCCCAGCCAGGCACCGAATGAACTCATGTGCTCCTTGGAGGGGTCTTTGTGCAGCCCGATCAGCGGGCCCCGGGCTGCTCTTGGTCTGCACTCAGAGCTCACTGGGAGTTCTCCACAATGGATTACTTGGCTCTCAGTAATCGCTCACTCAATAAATGGTGATGCATTATTCGGGCCGTCCACGCAGCCTCAGCTAATCGCCCAAGTTCCCTTAGAACCGTTTTGTAATGCAAATAGTTATTTGTAACCACATGTGGGCTCCAGCTAAATGTCTAATCTGGTGAGTCCATCCTATAGGAGGGAGATATTTGCTGGACCCAGTATACGCTGAAGGGGACAAGCATGCCTTTCTCTGCACAAATTGCTGCGTGGACATCGATGTGGAGAGGGGCTCCTTTTGGATGTTCCTGTTGGTTTTGAAGCCAACATCACCAGGTGTTTGGCGTACTTTGGATCTAGCTTGGTGGCCTTTAAAAATTAGAGACCATCCTGAGGTACTTAGAAATACTGCCTGCTCTATCTAGGGCCACCTGGGTGGCCCAGTCGGTTGAACATCCGATTCTTGGTTTCGGCATGATCTCACGGTTTCGAGGGTTCGAGCCTCGTGTCAGGCTCTGTGCTGATAGCGTGGAGCCCGCTTGGGATTCCCTCTCTCTCTCTCTCTCTCTCTCTCTCTCTCTGCCCCTGCCCTGCTTAGGCTGTCTCTTTATCTCTCACAATAAATAAGTAAACTTTTTTTTTTAATATTGGCTGCTCTGATCTTGTTCCTGCGGGTTCCTCTCTGTCTCCTCTCCTTCTGTGCCCCCTAGAGAAACAGAATGTTGAGGCGTTGTCAAGAGTGAGCCATGAGAATTAAGACGGTAGAGACTGCACTTACCAAGGGGACCTCTTTTAGATCTTCCAACAATGGATCTAAATTGCAGGCCTGCTGTGTAAACGGCATGTCAAGAAGGTCAGCATCTTCATGGGAGAGGCACCCCAGGAGTGGGAAGGGCCGGGTCAGAGTGCATCTGTGATGTCTCGGGAGACGAACACCTGTCCCGAGCCCCACCTGAGAGCACGGGTCACACAACCACAAGCCAGCAGAACAGAGCCTTATTGAGAAAAGTCTGAAAGGACCGGAGCAATCAGCTTACAGGGAATATTTTGGCTTCGCAGGAATGTGGTCCTGCTACTTGAAAACATATCCTTTGCACAGAAAACACACATAATCCCGGTCCAACTTTGCCCTTTGAGTAAAAATACGCTCAGTCGGAATTTTGGAGGTGGGGGGCCGGGGAATAAGAGATGGGGAGGGATCTATTTCAAGCCTGTTGAGCAGAATATCTGCTTGTAGAGAGAAATGCGAAGGGAGTGGTATTAATGGAGTTCTGTTTTGTAAAGTGGGACCAGCGGATGCAATAAAACATTTGTAAAAGTGGCGATTGAATCACATTCAAGAGAGCACCTGATTTGTGACCCTTGCAAGTACTTGTTGGAGCTGTCTTTTGGACAGACCCTGGAAGGCCCCGGGGAAGGTACACATACAGGTTTATCAGTCCTGCTTGCTGCCCTGTTTGGTCCCTGCTGTTCGGTCTGAGGTCATCAATATTTCCATTAAAACACACACTTTTTAAATGGAGATTTATGACTGTGGCAGGATATTTTGCTCTGGGGCATAACTTAACTTACTGGGTCTGCACTTGGGGGCGGGGAGAGACTTTTCTCCACCAAATTTCTCAAGAAAAATCAGCATTGATCTGAGTATTATCGAACTGTGCTACTTGATTTTTTGAAACGTATTGATTGAGTAGAACAGATGAAAATATTGCAAAGATGGTATGTTTTCACTGAGATTTTATAATCTCACGACTTAAATGAGATGCTGTATTTGAAAGTACTTCATAGTCTGCCTGGTATACAGTAGGCATCAATAGATACTACTTTGGCTCTGTTATTATGACTACTCTCACCACCAGCACCAGTACCACGACTGATTTTCCTGAGTTGGGTAAATATTGAGTAATATACTTTATGTATCATACTGTCAGGAGGCTCTGGGTGCCCGCATGTTAAATATTAATTGTTCTACGTCTGATCGTATTTAAGTTTGTGGCCATTGGTATCATGTTGAAATAAATTTGGTAGCGTAAGCAGCTTGGACAGGAGCTGCAGAACTGGGGCGAAACTCACTCTTGATGTCAGTTTCCTGCACCCGGGGTCTTGTGGGTATAGGCTGGTTGGGGCATTTTACCTTTGTGTCCGCCTTCACTGTGTGACAGCTTTGCAGTATTCTGGGCCAGGGAGAAGCCGAGGGACTCAGAAGACCCTTGACTTTGGAGCTGGGAGTCATGAGGCCTGATTGAAGGCCTTGCTTTGCCACCAAAGGTACTTAGAAAGGCGGCGTGGCCCGCTCCGGGCCGTAGATTCCCATTTCCGGGAGGCGTACCCGAGGAAGGCTCCCCCACATTGACATCTGTGTGCTCTGAGGCCATGCCTATGAAATAGCGGCCTGTGGGCAGGCTTCACCGGCCCTGACCTGCCCTCAAGATGCAGCATGGGTTAGAAACAGGTGTCCGGGTAACAGGTGTCGCAGATGAGCCCATCTCAAAGCCCCGAGGGCTCCCTGCTTACTGGGCACACGTTGGCCTGAGGGCCAGTGATGCCCTTGCTTGAGGCATGGTTCCCAGAAGATAACTGTGCCGCTCGGCTCCACACTTGCATTTTTGGAGTTGAGAGCTATGGGCCTCGGTGTCTCCTGCATTTCCAGCAGTGGACTGGGGAAATCAGGGATGAGGTCGGTGATACCAGCAAATAAGAATATTGTTTACCTTTAGGACAGTTTATCATTTCCTATGAGATGGTTCATGGACACCACAATCTTAGATCTCTTCTGCCGCTGTTACAGTAATGCTTATTTCCAGTGGGCTTTCTTTGTTGAGGGAGTGAGGGAAGCTATTCATGTCCCTGCCTTTTGGTATCGGTGTTTCAAGAAAATACGCTTTTACTTTGAGTTTCTGCAGGTCTCTTGGCCGGTTTCATTGCCCAAGAGCGTCAGGGTCACGGATCCAACAGGCTGGGCTCTGTTCGCTTGCCCTTCTCATCTCTGGCAAGCTTTCTTCCACTTGACTTTGGCCATCCAGCCCAGGACCAGTACCTGCGCTGCCTCTGAAGTCTGGCCTTCACCCATCCTTCCTTCTGTCCATCACTGCCTTTTCTTCCAACTCGCGTTTGGTGATGCCTCCACTGTCAAATGACAGATGTCTTCAGCCACCGATGCTGCTGCTTCACCGTCCCTTTTCCCTGCCTTCTTGATCATCTTCACCCAGATTAGAGGTCATGTCCGTCATTTCAATTACTTCCTTACATCCCTCCTCAGTCCCCCTGGCCTCCTTCTCTTCCATCCTGTGCACCTGACAAAAACCACAGCCTCAGGTGAGCTCAGATAGCCACCTGGTCTTTGCTACTTCCCTGTGCCTCAATTCCCCGTAGAATATTGCACAGTCCAGCTGGTGGGTCTTTCCGTGGATCCATGACAACAGACAAGAAGCGGGCGCTCGGTGCGCCGTGGTTTTGCCACGTTTCTCTAGGGCTTGCTCTCCAAAATGGCCACACTGTCCTCCTCCTCTTTGCTGTCCTCTGTTGCTACTGACCTGGCCTCCCCTGAGAAAGCAGGGCTCTCCGGGGCCTTTCTCACCCAGCCTGTACCCATTACAAATGCTTGCCCTCGTCTTGCCTTCTCTGCCTGCAGGGGTGCCGGTGACCCCAGCCCTTCTGTCCTCCGAGGAGCGGTTCCCCAGGGAGCGTGCACGGGCACACCCTCCGTTGCACACACGCCCTTCGCCGCTGCCCCCACTTCTCACTCTTGCCTTCTTCTCCTTTGCTGGGACTGTCCTTCCCCTAGGCCTTGGCTCAAAGGTCCCCTCCTCTCAAAGGCCTTGCCCCACCTCCCACCTGCTGGCTGTCTCTTACCCAGTTTCTTCCCTCTCTGACACTTTCTTATCACCTCTCCTTATCCTAATTTGGTTCTTCCCTGTCCTGCACATTTGAGTCCCCTGAGAGAAAGGGCCAAATGCATCTTGCTCCATGCTGCAGCCTAGCGTCTAGTATGCTGCTTGGTACCTAGGAAGTATTCAGAGAGTATTTGTGGAGAGAGAGCACGCTGCCATGACCCAGCCTCCTCTCCCTGGCTAGAGCTCGGGTTTCGTCTCTAGAGGACTGTGGACCCCAGACAAAGAGGCTGGGGGTCCTCATGGAGGTCCACTTGATTCTGTGCTGTCAAAGGAAGAAGCATGGTTGTGGGTCTGCTAGACGAAGAGCTGGGTGCATACCTTGTGTCCACACTGGCTGCCCAGGCAGGGCTTGGCCTCTGGGAACAACACCGCCTCTGGGACCTCTGGTTTAGAAGCTCCTCTTCTTCATCTGCCTTGTCCGTGTGCTATCTCTGTCTGGAGCCTTCTGGAGCTTTTCAGGGTAAAACCAGCTCACTACTGCAGGCCCGCCCGACCCCCAGGGCAGTGTCCCATTGTCTGCCTTCAGACGTTTGCCTCCTTGGTAGCTCCCACCTGATCCCACCTGACCTCGCCCACCCCCTGAGCCCTACCTCTGAAAGGTGACCCACGACTCTGCCCCAGACACACCCGCCTCCCCAGCCCCGGACCCCATTGAGACTAACCACAGACGACCCCCACCCCCAAATTAGTGGACTGTGTCTGTGTTGACACACCCATTCTCTCCCTAATGATATGTTTATTTAACTGATGACTGCTGTCCTCATTAGGGACTCATTGTTGAGCCTGGAATAGTGATTATTTTTGCTGATATTCCTTCTCTGCAAAGATGAATTTTTTTTTTTTTAAAACATCGCTCTTTTGGTGTGCTATGAATCCTTAATGAGGAGAGTTAAATTTAAAAGAAACCCCCAAACCACCCTTCAGGTTGAAAATAGAAGTGTCTGCACAAGCAGGCTGATAATCTGCTGATTATTGATGGACATGATTGGTGACAGACCCACAACTTGCAGTAAGACGAGAGCGCCGCTCGTGCATCTGAGCGTGGTAGCAACCAGAAAAAGAAGCAGCTTAGCCAATGGGAAGCGAGTGCTTGGGGTTCCAGAACATTCTCTTCCCTTTATGTAGAAAGAGTCATGGTTCTGATGATGGTTGGGGTATTGAGAGTGGTATCCAAATTGGACCCAGAGCTGTGCAATTCTTCGGGAGGGGTGGAGAAAGATGTTCATAAAAGCTTATTTGCTGAGTACTCAGAAAGTCCAGAAATGAACTTCTCAGCCCCTGAAACCTATCCTTCTCTTTTGGGATTCCAACCAAATTCCCGTGTGGCAGGGTGAGTGTTCCTTCTGCTCTCAGATGAGGAGAGTGGGACCCTGAGAATAGGAGTTGGGTTGGGGTGTGTCAGTGTGACAGCAGGTTGGGGTGTATTTCCCCAGTCACCGTGGGGAGACCACACTTTTTGTCTTCTCGTCTGTTTACTGGGTTTATTGGGATGATGGCAGCATTGCGGGAATATCACACAGCAACTTGACCACGGTGACCACTGTTATTCATGATGAGGACCCCGGGGTCTCTGTAAGACGTGTAAGACTGGGGGAGTGACACAGGAAGCCACCGAGGAGCAGCTGAGGCCAGAGGGTGGTCAGTTTAGCAGGGGTGGGAAGGAAGCAGCCTCAGGATCAGGTCATTGGTTCCAGTGTTTGCTGCGTGACCTTGGACATGTCACTTGACCTCTTGGAGCCTTGGTTTCCTCACCTCTGTGATAGGGCTTTTGTGGATCAAAGAAAACAATGCGCGTACGGAGTTCAGTTAGATGGTCAGTCTCAAGAGTGAGGTGCTATAATGCCTCCTGCTGCATACATGTCTTGACTGACTGGCCTCACAAGTGCAGCACCTCTCCCTTGAGGTCGTGAGCTTCTGGAAGCCTGGCCCCACCAGCCTCTCTTTATAGGATGTCCCTGCCTGGCACCAGCAGGTGCTGGGTCAGTGCGGCGAGTGTCTGGTCACCCGGTCCCCTTCCTGGTGCCTGGTGTACCTCTTCCCTGGCCTCTGGGCCCTGGCTCTTGAGGGCATCTTTTCTTCCCTCAGTCAACATGTTCCCCGAGGCTGCGAGGACCACTGTCTCCACAGCTCCCTGTTCTACCCCAGCGCGTGGACAGAATCTTCCTCATTGGAGCTGCCCTAGATGGTGGTCTTTGAAACATTTCTGCTTGTTCACTAACCACCTGAGCTTAGGGTATGGGCTTATCTTCTGTCTTGGTGCTGAACAGGTCCCCTCCAGCTGTTGCTACCAAAGCTCAACACTGGGCCATCCAGTGGCCAATAAAACCACGGGGCTCAAGGGCTGACACTGGCCCAGCTCCAACTGTCCCTACCAAATGAATCTCTCTTAAATGCAGATCCAGGAGGAGTTCTGGAGGCAGAACCATGGATGGACAAGGGAGGAGGTGATCCTGCCCAGAACTCTGGGCTGGCCAGTGTAGACTGTGTCCTACACTAGTTTAGACTCCAACATGAGTGTAGGGTAGGGCCTGACCATGGCAGACTGAGACGCCAGCTAGAAAAGTCTGTTGTGTGTTTATTGCTGTGTTTCTCATCTGTTGTCTCTAGAAGGTGCCCTTCAGGAGGGCAGGGACCCTGGCTGACCATTCACTGTTGCTTCTCTGGTGTCTGACACATGGCAGGTGCTCAGTAAGCATTATGAATGAATGAGTGAGTGAATGAATGAATGAATGAATGGGACACCCAGGTGTGGAACGCTAATGGTGCTTGAAAGGGCTAGAGAAGAGAGCACAAGGCAGGACACAAGCAGCCTTGCCAGACGGGTTGTAGAAGCAATGGCTGTAGAGTTCACAAGCTGGTGAAGGGCGCTTCAGTGTTGGCCTGTCCAAGGTTCCTCCGGAGAGACGGTGCTCAAGCTGAATTTTGAGTCCCAGCTGGTCCCCGGAGGCAGAGGAGGGAGAAGAGTGTGCATAGAAGGCAGGGTGGGATGGGCAGAGGTGTGGAGGTAGGCTCGCAGCTGTGTGGGGCTGGAGTGTGTGCCTGGGAGGTGTTGGGGACCAACTCGGAGAGGTCAGCAGAGGCCAGGATTCACAGACCCAGGCCGAGGAGTTCAGCTGTGACCCCTGATGTTATTTTAAGGTGGTGGCTTTTTCATATTTAATTATGAATGAAATTGCATTTGAGGATCGCAGCTGATGACGGCGTGTGGTTATGCTGTGTGGGCTGCTTTCAAAATAGCTCACCCCAAACTTCATTAGTGATTAGTTCGAGGAAAGTGCAGCCTGACCCGCCAGCATTTTTCATGTCGTCTGTATCTAGGCTGTGGGAACTCAGGGAAGGGTAGCTAGTGGCTTTTCAGGTCCCTGGCTTCGAGGACCCTCTCTTCTAGGTCTTGTGCATGGAGGCTCATCCCCGGGCACCTCAGCATTTCCTGAGGCAGCCAGCGTGTGACTCCTTTGTAATTCTGCTGCTTTGTCCCTCCAGTCAGTCCCCATTGCTGCTAGTGGAACTTGGACCGCCCTGAAGGGAGACTGATGGAAACCCCTGCCTGCAGCTCTGCACAGCCAGGGAAGCCAGGGCTGGCGCTGGACACTGCCCCCCAGGCTGCTTGGCCCACTGAGCTGGGCCGTTGAGCCGAATGGCTGGCGCCCCCAGTCTCCCAACTTCTCCTAAATATGGTCAGTGTTTGTCGTAACTCCCACCACTGTCTGCACAAACTGTAGATTTAGGCTTGGCCTCCCTCCTTTCTCTAGACTTAGTGTAAACCCTCATTATAGTTGAGATTAGCCTTCGTGGGAAGTACACATGGGTTGGCAACAACAGCAAATCCCAAACAGCATCTCTGGTGCTTTGACGAGCACATCACACCGGTGCTTGTCCTGTTTCTTCTTCTGAAACCCGTTCCGGATCCTGGCCAGAGGCCCTGCTGCAGCCCAGGGCGAGTCCTCTCCGGGAGTGTGCCGGTCCCACGCCTAGCTCGCCGCCCCCTCTCGGGAGCTTGTGCCTGCTCGCGCCTCATTCGCTGGTTGATCTTTAGAAAATTGCACCACATCTCTGAGCCCCATGTTCCTGGTATCTGTGTCTTGGGGATCAAGTGAATGAATAATGGAGATGAGATAGAGATTGCATCAAGTTGAAGGAGCTTAGCACCGTCTGGGCTCCCAGCACGAGCTGCACGTTTGCTCTGATGACAGTGACGATGATAACAGACCGTGTGGCGTGGTGGCAGGGGAAGGGAGCCAGACAGCCTGGCTTGGACTCCTAGTCCTATCCCTTGTTGGTAACTTAGCCTCGGGCAAATTGCTTGACCTTCCTTTGCCTGTGTTTCCTCCTCCTGCGCTAGGGCAGGGCTGATAGCATTTCACAGGGTGGTTGTCAGGGTTTGAACGCGGGCCTCACCAAGGGGAGCCCGCTGGTGCTGAGGATCAGCGTGTGCTAGTTGCATGTCAGTTCTCATTGTTTCTTACTGTGGCTGCTGTATTATTTTAGTCGCTGTGTGACCTCTTTGAGCCTCAGTTTCCCTATGACGAGGCAGGGATGCAGTGCCCAGTGCTGAGTTCTGTAGGAGCGTGGGGCCCCGGGATCCGGGGGGTGCCGCTCCGCACCTCTCTCTGCCTGGCCCTCCCCCCCACCCCCGGGCTCTGAAGCTCCGTAGCTAAGTAACCCTGGCTGATGTGTGACTTTGGATGGTGGTGCTCGCAGGAGATCCGCATGTGCCGCCTCCTTCTTTGGGTGACAGCTGTTTCCAGGCAGATGCCTCCCCCATGTTCTGGAGCGGTGAAGAAAGGGGAGAGCGTCCCAGATTTAAATTTGGAATGTGCGCAGAATCACGCCAGCCCACAGGACCCACAGGCTGGGCGATCCTCGGGCCCCCTGCTGCTCCGGACAGAGACGGTGGGCGTGTGGTGGGGTCTGGGGCCCGGGTGGGGCTCTTGAAGCCCCGAGTGCAGCAGAAGGCCCAGAACGGCTCGTGGGGCCAGCGAGCGGCCCCTGACCACCCACGGGAGGAGCGTCCCTCTTGCTTGCTGGTCTGCTGCGTGCAGTGCAGGCGTGACACGCCGGTGGGAGGTGTGCACCTATCAAGGGGAGTGAGCAAGTGTGGGGACTCGGGTCTGCTTCCCAAGGGTCCCCTGAGCAGTGCCCCCTGGCCTCAGGGTATGGCCCCCTCAGGGCCTGGCCCGCCCCTGGGCAGAGAGCTGCTCACTGATATGCTGGCCTTCGCAGGTCCCTGGGTGAGGGTTCCTTGCCCCCGACAGGGCTCTTGCTCTGACCCACAAAGCCGCTCGTAGAGCTGGGACAACCCCACGTGGGGGTGAGGGTTATAAGGCCTCTGCACTGTAGGGTGAAAGGCGGGACAGCCATAGCCCTGGGGTGTGGAAGAGAGGTTGGGGAGGGAGACGGTGGCAGGCATGCTCCAGACAGGGGCCGGGAGCTGTGGGTGGGTGGCCTCTGTGGACCGGGAGACGTTCCTTTTCCCTGGATGTCTGTTTAGGACTCCCATCTAGGGGTGTCTCACAGTTGTAGCTGGATGACTGTTGCAGGAGGTCTCACGTGCACTTGTCACCCCAGGAAGGGCAGGCCAACTCCCAGCTAAACCGGCCCCAGTCCCTGGCAGACTGCTACCCAGCCTGTCCCAGCTCTGGGAGTGTCTGCTGTCCTAGAGGGCAGCAGTGAGAATACGAACAGCTGGTCAGACTTGGCCTGGGGGCTGACGGGGGTTGGAGAGACACCCCCAGACACTCAGGAGGTCTGAGCCTCTCCTGGGGTGGGGGGTCAGAGACACCCCCAAGGCCCCATTGGCTCCATATCTGGAGGAACAGAAGGGTCCAGGTAGCTTGCCTAGGAAGCCCAAACCCCGTGGCCACACTGGCTGTTATTCCTCAGATGTGGCCTCAGGGGACAAGGTGGCAGGTGTTAAGAGGGCGCCTGGAATACATCTGGGGCAGCAGTGCCGTCCCTGATGGGAGACTGCACTAGACTCAGCTTCCCCCTCCCACCCCCCCGCCGCCTCCCCGCTGCACAACAATGTCATCTGAGCAAAGGGACTGGATTCCATGCACATTCTCTTTTAGTCACTTCCCCTTCTCGCCTTCCCAGCGCATCGGAGACAAACGTCCCAAGTGAAGGATAGTTTTCCTCTTGCATCTTTGACAAGCCTCTCACCTGCCCGGGCTCTCTCACATCCCCTTGGGCCAGGGCTTGGAGCAGAGGGAAGATGGCACTCTCTCAATTATTATTGTCTCATATGTGCATATATACACAAAAATAAGCCTCAATGCTTTTTCCTAGTATGCAGTTTGCTGTCTATTTTTAACTTGTACGTGCAGGGCCCCAAAGAAAATTCCGTGAGGAAGTAAGAGCGTATTGAGGTCACAGGGATACAACCACCGAAGAACGCAAGGTAGCTGCGGCGATGACTTCCTTTATAAAACACGAGTCTCTCAGAGAGAGGGCTCTCTCTTCTGCGACAGGCATCGCGAGCGTCGGCTGCCCATCTTCTGCTGCTGTGCACTTAATTCGGTTCCAGCCATGGCAGGAAGACTTGGGGGAAAAAAAAATCCCACCATTAAAGACGTGCTCTTTGTGTTTTCAATCTGTGACCCCAGAAATCTCTTTAGCAAGCCATGGTTCAGTGAACTGGCACACAGCAGCCGTTCAGCAGTGGAGAACTCATAAAACAGATGGGAGCTTTACATTTTTGTTTAGTTTTTAAGAGCAGTTTTTATAACATCGCTTAAAACCATTCTGATGCATCATACTGTTTACACTCAAAGCTTTGTAGCTAAGATGTTTACAGTATGGAGAATGTTTTAAGATATTTTATAGTTATGATATTTGGATAATTGGCAAGGAAAAAAATAGTTTGTTGAGATTGCAGTGATGTTGGTAATCGTGAAGTAACTTATGAGTCTCAATAAATATGTCCAGTTTGGTGGAAAGTACAAACTCAGTTAAAACAAAACAACACAAGAGGGAATATCTTTTTAGTGAAATCATTTCCTTTTCTTAATCAAAAGATGACAGGCAGGGCTTTAGAACTCCCATCTGTGTGGTACCACGCCACGGCCCTGCACACACTGCCTCTCCCCTCGAGACTGAGAGCTGCATCACGTCGGGCCGCATTGCTATTCCGCACGAGTTCATGCAAACACCGAAGTTAACAAGGTTCGGTTTCAGCAGGCCACCTTAAAGCAAACCCGGGACGGCCCCGCGCCCCCCCATATCTCCGTGCAGTGGAACTCACAGAGATTGTTTGTAATGTCAAAGAATTTATGCAGAGCTAGGATTTAGAACTCCCTTTTTTTTTTAACTGCCCAAAATGGCATTAATCAAAAACAATAACTCCTTTTAACTTTTCTAAGTGCTCTAAAGGAAAGTATGAAATAATCCGTGTGTGGGCCACAAATGTGGAGAATGCAAACATTTCATAATAAACATGTTTAAATGAAAGTCCCTGGCAAGATAGTCTCAAAGATAGTACATACTGGGTTAATTAATGCATCCTCATAAAAATAAACCTCACTTTTAAGATTTGACCAGTAAAAATCATTAGCATATTTGGATCAGATGACTTTATGTATACATTGAACTTCTCCGCTGCAAATTGTCCTTGGAATGCCTGGAAACAGCTTTCAGTTTAAAGTCTAAACTCCCCTCTATCTGCTGCTTGTGTTTCCAATACAGTGATACGATGATTTATTCTGGTTTTATCTGTTATACCTGCAATTGATCTACTGGTGATGGGATTAAATTTATCATTTTCATTGTATAAATCATGGTTAGATAGCCAGAAAAATGTTTAGTTGCATAAAAATTCCTATTGTTTGCTTACAACACACAACGTTTGATTTTTGCTGTAATCAAATTACGATAGCACATTATTTTTACTCCCAAGATGTTTCTTTTTTGCTATCTTAAATTGAATCATTTTGGTCTATCCACAAATGCTACCTTTAAAAAAAGAAAAAAAAGTATTTTCCTGAAATCATACATCGAAACAAAGTGTTGACTTTGGGCTGTGGATCCTTCCATGTTCTGAGGTTCTGCTAAATTAGAAATCACGTAATTTTCTTTTTCTTTTAAAAACAATTTTTTTAATGTTTATTCATTTTTGAGAGACAGAGACAGAGCATGAGCAGGGGAGGGGCAGAGAAAGAGGGAGACACGGAATCTGAAGAAGGTTCCAGGCTCTGAGCTGTCAGCACAGAGCCTGACGTGGGGCTTGAACTCATGAACCACAAGATCATGACCTGAGCTAATGTTGGACACTCAACCAACTGAGCCACCCAGGCGCCCAGAAATCACGTAATTTTCTAGGGCTAGTTATGGTGTGGATGATTCTGGTGTAATGTTGTGCTTTTTGTACAGGAGAAGACGAACTACCACAACAGTAAAACCAAGCTCGTTTTAAAAGAACTAGAATTGGAATTCATAAGCCCAGTAGGAGTTAAGTTGTGACCATCCAGACAGTGAAATTCTGAACCTGAGATAACGTTGCACTTCAAATCCTTATGAAAATAAAAACAACCCGACACAAATTATTGAAGGGAAAACTCCAGTGTGAGTTTAATTTTATCCAACTTTATTGGCAGCTTATTTTGAACTAATGTGCAATAAAATTGCCAAGCAGAACAATTCAAAGAAATGAGAAAATACATTCTTTTGTTGTTGTTGGTTTCTTACACTGTTTGTTTTCATAAAGACTGTAGAGCAGTAAACACCTGAAGAAATGATTCGGGTTTTGTCACCATCATGCTTGGCCAGAGAGCTGCAGGGATCAGTCCTCTTGTGATGAGCCAGTTGAAGAAAGGGCGGGGGCTGGGCCGTCAGCTTCAGCGTGTCCCAGTCTGGGTCTGCCCTCTCCCCCACCCCCATGGGGACACATGTGGCCCCTGGGTAAGCCCTTCTATGGTACCATCATTCTGGCTTGACTGGGAACAAGACAAGTGCCCACTCCGAAGAAAGTGCCTTTCACATGAATGTTTCTGGAAAAGGGCTTACAAGTCTGAGGGATCCAGCAGATTATAAACAGTGTCGGCTTTATCCCCTCGTTTTAAACCAGAGACTCAACATTGCCTATTTTAGAGAGCGTGTGTTTATGCCTTCAAAATGGACCTCTGCATGAGTGGATGTCTGTCCAGAAGCCACACCTAGTGATTCCCGGGGCGGGTGAGCACCTCTCTGTAATAGTCAATCACAAGCTCCATTTACTGATGTGGACAAGCTTCTCAACACTTCCCTCTCCCAGTGCAGGGGCCTGGCCCTGGGGGAGGCTCTCACTTGGGGGATGCCTGCAGGAAGGCTCTACCCTGGGTGGGCTGGCACCCATCTAGAGACGAGGAGGGAGGGAGTGATATGCATAAGGGCTGCCGACTGGCGGTCCCAGAGGAGGCCCAGATCCTCCGGGCAATGGGATTAAGAATCCAACATGCATGTGTGAATTCACCATGGCAGAGGCCCACGGTTTCTACCAGACTTTTGAGGGAGTGCCTTTCTTGTGTGTGTCTGTGAAACATAAACTTTGCTGGATGGACCCTTTGATGTAAAAACTGGGAGATGGTGATCTCCTTTTGCAGAAATCAGATGCAGACACAGACTTCTGCTCCTGAGAAAGTCTCACCCATGGATGCTGGGGGGGGGGGTGCGTTGGGAGGAGGCAGAAGGCTGGTCACCCCCAAGTGCACCCTACAAAGCCCACCGTTGCAGGACTTCTTAAGGCAATGTGTTGAGGTGATGGTTGTGACGACCATGAACAACAATGTTAAGGAAGTGAGCCAAGGCCTTGGGTGGGAGTAAGGGAAAGCAGTCCACGGGGGAGGCCCAGCCCAGGTGCTGAGCTTTGGGAGCTGGGGGCCAGTGCTGATGTGTACCCCTGTGCCAGCTCGCTGGTCCCCCACCTTCTAGGCCTTCCTCCAGTTATGGGACTCGGACTAGGGATCCCGATGTGTGCCTCCTTTGCTTCCTCCTTTGTGCGAACACTGGGCCTTATGTCTCGGTTAGTTCTTGAATCTCTTTGCCCTCACCAGCACCTGCCATGGCCTGAGAGCTGGAGAAGAGTGGTTATTTGCCGAGGCTGGGCTTGTGTTGGCCTCGGGGATTCAATTTCCCCATGGCCAGAGGTCCTTTGGAGACCTCGGGGTTCAATCCCTAACTTGTACGCTTGAAGGAAAGGGACTCCGGAGGTTGGCTGGGCTAGTGGCAGGTTGCCGATGCCTAGCCCTGTGGCCTTGTCTCTGTGTCGCTCTGCTTGTCTAGCTCGGTGTATGTGAGCCCACGTTCTGTGGGAGACACGTGACAGGAGGCCAGGACTGTAAGAATTTCCCCTCCCTCTGGCTTAGCTTTTAGTATAACGACAATGGGAACAGGCCATAGCTAACTATGTGCCAGATACACCATCTCAATTAATCAATCATTAATTATCTCACTTAATTTAACTCTAGCAACAACCTTGTAAGATAGGTGCTACTGTCATCCCCATTTTGCAGATCAGGAAACTGGGACTCAGTCAAGATTTCAGGTGCTCAAGTCAGAAATGTGGTGGAGGCCCCTACCCCCAAAGTTGGCATGCTCTACTCCCCGCCCCGCACTGTTTCCCCGACGCTAGGAGATGAACTTCAGATTCATTGTGGCTGAGTGTTTTCCTCTTTGATATAGCGAGGCATCTATTTTACATATTAAATGAGGCATAAATATTGTTTTTTATTTAGGGCAGTATTATGTGAAATTTCCATTTGAAACAAATTGATTTCAGGAAACCTGTGAGTCCATTTCAAGAAAAGTCATAACAGTTAATGGTACAGGTGGAAGCAGATGTGGTGAGAAGGTGAAGGTGCTATGCAAATGACTGAAATTTGGGTCACATTGTCCCTAATCTAGTCAAGGTGGGAGGAAAGAGGAAATACAGTCATTCCACATGTGAAATTTCAGGTGAGTTGCTGACTTCATTCTGGGAGGTGATCTCTGGCGGTGTCTTATGACCAGTTTGCTTAAGGGTGAGTCTTTGGTGTTTATTTTTCCTAACATGTGTCTGAGGCAGTAGCTCTTTACCTACTAGCAGGAGCCAGAGATCCAAGAAGACTGGAGTCTTCCTCCAGGCTCATGCCTGGGTCTGAGCCTGCCTGCCTCAAAGGGAACTGGCCTCTAGCTTTGAATTAATGGCAGGGCTGGAAGCAGAAGGAAGGAGTTGGTGGCTAATCAAGGCTGGAGGACTGTCAGTGTCAGAAGACATCTCTCTAGCTCTTGTGCATCTGTGCAACACCAGGTTGGCAAGGTGTTGATGACTGTACTGGGGTTGGCATATGGTCCTGCTGACTACCAGCCATCCAGGACATGTCTCCCCATGCAACTGTGACTGCTGTCACAAAGAAACAGTTTGCCTGACCACCAAGAGGTTTCCAGTCCAATAGTTCTCTAACTGGCTTCCATGGCACCCCACAGGTTCCAAGGAGAGGTCGTGACAACCAAGGGAAGAAGGGGACTCGGGGCTCTTCCCTGCAACTTTGACTACGTTCTTTCATCAGCTCATATGTGGGAAGACCATAGGAACCTTCATGACTGCCTTCAAGTGTATGTGTTATGTCTTCTGCCAAGTTCCACTGATCTGCCAGTGTCTATATTGAGGCAGATCAGTGGAACTTGGCAGAAGACATAACACATACACTTGAAGGCAGCCATGAAGGTTCCTATGGTCTAGTCCCTTGCTTTGGACAGCCTGGCCACCAGCACATTTGGTAGAGATAGATGTCCACTTGGGAGCAAGCTTTCCATGGGCAGGGGACCCAGGACCCCGAGGGCAGAACTGCTCAGCAATCTCAGAGACTAATGGCTGGTAGTTGGGTGGTAACAGGTGCCAGACCCTGAGCTAAGCACTTTTGGATACATTATCTCCACTCAATGGATGAAGAAAGGGAGGCTTGGGTGATGATGTGACTTCTCAATATCAGTGCTGGTATTTACCGGGACCTGGTCTAGGATCTCTGCTCCTCATGGCTGTGACTCCTGCCTCCCAGGGAAGATTCTGTCAGTGTCCAGCCAGTGTAGGATTGCACTGAAGCCAGGTGTCTTCTGGTCAGAAACACCTGACCGACTTCTTTTATCCTGAAGATTCAGCCCAGAGGCGGGAATATTTGTCTCCCTCATAAGTCTGCCAGAGTCCTACAGGCTGCCCCACACAGTTCTCTAGGGGTCTGTGTTCTTTGAGTTATGGGAAGGAAGTCAAGGATGGATGACCAAATCCTGTGACAATGAACAAGACCTTACTTACTATTTCTTCTCTTACACTGTACATCAGCCCGCTAGATGGGCACACAGGGGCTTATGTACACACTTGTTCATTAAAGAGATACCAGCACTATTCTTTCATCCATTTGTGAGGCACTTTGCATTTCCATATGTATTTTTGCATTTACACATTAATTCATGCATTTATTTCTTTTTAAAAACTCTTTTCATCTTCACTTACCTCTCCATCCATCCAAGCACGCGTGCCTTTGTGCTTTCATTCACTCATTCACCTATTTGCTCATGTATGCATTTGTTAGTTCATTCATTCAACAAATGAAACACTTTGAAATGAATTGAAGCCCTTGAAGAAACGTGGAATAGTTTTAACCATGACCCCGGGTAGACCGTGGGCATCTTTCTCATCACTGGGAATAGAGTCACATGAAGCTGGATAAATAGTGCCAGGGGCCCCAAGAAGAAATTATTGCCCTGTAAAAGGCACAGCAGAACCTATCCACTGTTACTGTGAAATCCAGATGCCACTTGTGTGCTGGGGTCTTTGAGGCTGTCCTCTCCAGGGCTTCTCCATTGCCTGAGAATTCATAGGGTCCCCCAGGATGGCCTCCATAAGTCTTGTGACCCTGAGCCATCCTTGGGCTCCTCCTGGAATGTGAGACCTGGAAGAATCCCCAACGGGGATGCAATAGACAGTTGAGTCCAGGAACCAGGACAGTGGTGTGACGGGATGGACAGGAGGGGCTGTCTGTCCAGACAAACTCGTGAGGAGCATGAGTGGGCAGGAGGTGCAGGGAAGGGAATCGTGGGAATAAAAAAATACCAAAGGTCCTGCAGAACTAACATTTCCTTTTCTTCCTCCACCAAAGAGTTTCCATCCATTGTCTTTTTTTTTTTTTTTCGAAATTCACATTATCAATGAAAGACAGGTGGGATGAATGCTAAGGTGCCTGTTTCTCTAGTTAAGATTCTATATTTGGAAGCACAGAAACCATAAAATGCAATGCAAAGATGAGGTGAGATTTCTAGCAATAGTAGTAATGTTGACTGCAAGCCAGGCTAAGAGTGAGAGTATTTTACACTTGGACATGAAGTATTTGGGGACAGACCTGCCTCCCCCACATAAGGGAGGATTAGACATAACTTTTGTGTCTGAGTTGGTGTCATGAATATAGGTTGATTGTTCAGAGGGCTCAGATGTGGACTTCTTTTGGTTTGCTGAGATGGTTATTTGCTTCCCCACTCAACTTGCCTTACTGTGCATGGCTCCAAATACATAGAGGTGTTTTTTTTCTGCTTCACAGATTGTATTTCAAGTATCTGGCTACCCTGGCTACCAGTATCCTTTAATAAGTAGATCATCAACCAATGGCTTCCATACACGCTGGCTGTATGGGGCATCTTTTGGTCCCGGAAGATGTTTTCGGCCTTCCCCGCTCCATGAATACTTTCCTCACTGCACGGAAGGTGGTGTGGGTGGCCAGTTGGAAGCTCACCCTGCCTTCCTTTAGATTGTACTTAACTCCCAAGGTGCCCTTCTTCCCCCAGGTACTCCTGAAGTCTCACCCCAAGAAGCCAAGCTCAGGTAGCTTATAGTACCTATGTGTCAGAACCCCACCCACTTGAATCTCAACTCATGGCCAATCAAAAGAGTTCTTACTACCGCTGGTTTCCTAGGTAACTGAAGCAGCCAGTTGGGAAGGGCAACAGGAAAAGGAAGACACACAGGCATGTGGCTCCCCCTCTGTGTTCATCCTTCATCCACCTCGGGCCCAACCCTGCCCTCACCGTCCAACCATCCCTTTGGTTATTGCTCTACTTGATTTAAAATACACAGCCATAAACACTCAGGGCAGCCGGCAGCATGGCCGGATATAATATTAATTTCTTTTCTGGTTTATTTGTGAAGGAGTCAACCATATAAATCACTTTAAGCTCCGAAGACAGAAAGTGAAATCACGTCTTGAAATGGAAAAGTATAGTATGTTACCATTAAAATCTAAGAAGAATATGCGATCAATTTGAGGCTCCTAATGTAGATATAGTTTTGCTAATCTTGCTTTAGATTATGCGAAACGCTCAGAAAGTTTTCTCCCCCCTCTCTGTTTTAGCGGGAAGTGTTGGGTACCTATCAGCGGCGTATCATTAGAAAGTCTGCTGTCTGCTGGACAGTCTCCTTGTAATGCCATTTTTCATGACTTGTTTAATTAACAACCATTTTTGACCTAGACTTGTTATAAAAGTATTGCCATTCTCTCCTGCTAAATTATGTCTAATGAACATATTTGCATGTTATCAGATATAGCAATATATCATTTCAAATTTTGGCGTTTAAGCCTGCATCACTCAAAACAGCTTTTGTGGATTAGTAAGCAGGTGAAATAAAAAATCTCATTTCATATCTGACATTAATAACTTTCAGGGGGAATGAGCATTGGCATTTATGTCTGGACCAGAATCGAGCCCAATGTCCTAGAAACACAAGGGCAGCAGACAAACCTACTCACCAGATAGGAAAATAAATCATGCATAATGCAGAATTTCTACCTTACATGTTAATTAATGTGTGCAATCAATTACTGATGTTACAATATGAGAAAGAAACTGGTGGGGAATGGGGTAATAAAAAATACCTATAGATTTATCTGCTTCTTTTTTTCTATTTAAACAAATAGTCTTCAAGCCTGTGAATGCTGTGTTGAGACATGCTCTGAATAATAAGCATCATAAAATCTAATCAGATTTATAAGAGGAATTGATTGTTGTGGCAGGAGGAGAGGGTGGAAAATAAGCCGAAATTTAAGTGTTAATTTTTATGCTAATCCACAGTGGCTTCATATGAAGCAATTTTGTTCTGCGCCACAAATATAAAATTGTCCCTTGCAGAGAAATGTCAGCTTGCTAGACCTGAAAGCAGTAATTTATTAGGTATGTTTCTATTAGTATGTGTCACAGTTGTTAGCAGGCTATACACACAATGGTGCTTCATACTTATCCTCCAAGTCTCAGAATGTTTCAGCTCAGTGGCTGGAACGTGGGGCATTAATACATTATCATATGCGGGGTGGTCTGTGCCCTGTGGACAAAAGGCTATTTAATACAATTTAATGTCATTCTGAGAAGAAGTGGAAAAATAAAGACGGGGAATAAAATGGCATCTGTGTGTTTCACAGTGCACTCATGCACAAACCCTCAGTTTAAGAGGTATGACATTTCTGCCAAGAAAAAGAATAAAACTGGGGCATTTTTTTTTATAACCTGTTCCCCACTGCAGTATTTTCTAAATGCTATTAAGTGATCGATTTACACGGCCCCATGATGATGTCATCCATAAGAAGGGGAATGCAGATGACAGCAAAATACTAGTGACAGTGACCTTGTTCCAGAATCCTTGGAACCCTGTCAGCTCTGCTTCCAGTATATGGTTTCAAAGAATGTACTTTTTGGACAATATCTAGTTACTGGGTAGTGAATTAATAGAGTTAAGGGTTCTGATGCAATTCACATATAGGTCAATTACATGCACCAACATCTGCTCTGTCACTATCATTTGCATATAGCATTCATATGTTAATGATGCCTCTTTTTACTCAAGTAATATATTTAAAAAACAAGATTTGCATATCAGTTTGGATCAGTATATTACAAGCAATTTATCATTTTCTCCTTCTTGTTATGATTTTAAGAACAATATCTTGAGTGATGGCTGCTATATTTGAGCACGGCTCTGATTTATACAAGAAACCCTTCAGTGGGAAAGCTTCTATTCTAAAGCTGCTTAAAGCCTTATAAATCAATAATGACACAGATGGACTGGTGATAATCTATTTAGAATGCCTGATAGCAAATATTGTTGTACAGATGATTAGAGTGGTAACTGTTTTAGCAGAAAGCCTTGCCTCTCTTTGTAAATGGTAAGTTTGAACAAAAAAGTGCTCGCACGCAGACTTGGTGTCAGGAAATCTCCGAGCTGGGGTCTGGATTGCAAAGGGGAAAACATGGGGGGAGGAACAAAGGGACTTCCCGCGCTCCTGCCAATATAATCATATCAATCCCTGTTTCTTTAACAAAACAGGACCTCTTAATGGAATTGTGTCTTCAGGTGTAAATAGCATTAAAAGCTGCTTCTCCTCTCCTCTTTGCCCTGATACAGCACAAGGAGTGAGAAAATAAAGTGGAGGTTGTCAGAAGTGGCAGCTGCTTGGAATCCTGATAAATATAAGCTTTTATTGATCTGATGAAAATGAAGGATCCCAGTGCTAGGCAGTATTTAGCTTCTTGTCTACAGCACGTCACCGGTGGCCTTGCATTGGGATAGATTTTCATTCTCCTACACGGGATTTGATTTCATCTTTAACCTTTTCAGTTGAATTTCCTTGACCTCTGCGTATTGCTGTGATTTGGTGAATTTGTTACATTTCACTTTACATCATTTCTTTCTATATTTCCTTTTGTGATAGGGAACTGGGACGCCCCTCTGGCGATCTGTCAGTGCCTGGATCAGCCACATCCTTTCTGGGGTGTTTTCTCACGAGACTGACAGTCCTTAAGACAAGTATGCCGTTAAGCTGCTAAGGTGAGTCTTAACGATATTAGAACTCTCTGCCCTGGACACACATCGTTTCCTTCTGCTTTGTGGAGTTGACCTAACACAGATCCCGACCAAATAGCCCTTCTCTCTCTCCTCCTGGCCCCAGGGGCTTCCTCCTGGCCTTCCTCCCCCCACCCCCCACCCCCATCACCCCGGTAGGACTCCCCTGCCTGCCCAAGAGCTCTGGCTGAGTGGTGGCCCACAGGACCTTTCCCCAGGGCCGGGAGGTTTTCCTTTGTGGTTTGGGTGTGTGTCTGGGGAATGGGTGGGGGGGGGGAGGGGGGGAACAAAGGACTCACAAAAAAAGGGTTATTTTCCCCTCTGTGACTTAATTCCCTTCTCAAGTTTTCTTCTGGGATAAATCTGAGGCTTCAGTTCGCAATCCTGAGGTGCCGCTAACATATTCCGGTTCCGAGAAAGGGCCGCTGTTATTTTGAGTAGTTTTGATACAAGCAAATCAAAGTGAAGATTTGAAATAGCTTTTCTGAAAGCCCAAGCTGAAGTCATAAATTATTCTGCACCATGATTCTTTCTGATAGTAAAACCATACCTCTCAGCCTGACATTGCTGAAATGTGCAAAAGTGAAAGTTAGAAATAAAATGAAACATTTAAATCTTGGCTGTTGAGAACCTCAGATAGACATCAAGGCCAGTCGATAAAGGCCCCTATCAATTAGGCTTCTATAGTTATCCTTAGATTCGGTTTATTAGCAGTTGCCCAGGTACGGGGTTCCAGCGTGAAGAATGGGCAGGGCCAGGTGAAACGCAGGGAGAGACCGTAAGCTGGAAAGTGAGGGTGTGGCGTGCCAAGGTACGCGTGGTGGCAGGGCACAGGGCCACGGGGCGGGGGGGGGGGAGGGGGAGGCTGCCTCACATCGTCTCGTGGGAGAAAATATTTGCCACAAAAGGGTTGGAAGTTTTCCCTTTTTTTACCCCCTTTATTTGAGTTAGAAAGTGTTGATTTCACACCGTGGTGAGTGTTTTCCGTCAGCTTCTTGGTGGGTGTATTCCGTGTTAAGAACAAGGAGCAGTGAACGCCAGCGGCCCGGCGGGCCTCCCCCGGCAGCGGGGACTTCTGCAGGGCCCCGGCTCTTCTCTGGCGGTGGAGAAACCAAGGGCCTCCCGGCCCCGGGCTTCCAGACCGAGCTGTTTGGCTACTTCCCTCCTCAGCATATCACAGGCAGAGCAATTTTTGGTTCCATAGCTGTTTGGTTGGGAAAACAAGACTGTGATTGCCAGTAAGGTTTAGAATTTGCCTGCCAGATAAGGGAATGTCTGTGAAGACTATTTTCCCTCTTGGGAGGCAAAACACAGATGGGGGAGTTAGGAGTCTTACAATATTTAGCTGCTACATTGATGGTAGGAATTCTGCTGCGTGGATGCTCACAGTTTCCGAAAGCCCAGCTTAGCGCCACTGCCGAGGGCCTCAGGTAGAAGAGACCCGTGAGGCTGGCTTTCCCAGGGGAGCCGCTGCCCCAGCTTGTTCTGGAGCATTCCATGCTCTGTGGCTCCTGAGCGGGAGAGGAGGCACTGCAAGGGGGCTAACCATTTCCCTTGACCTGCATCGGACGGGGAAGGAGAGAGAAGGCTGAGCTACCACATCTGACCAGGTGGGGGGACTGAGCGGGAGGCTGCGGACTGACTTGAGCTTCTTGTGCAAATGGACATGGCCATCCTTCGGGTGGTTTCTCAGACTCTAGAATAAGACACGCGCCAGTTTCACTTCCGGCACGGAGGCCCGCGTTTTAGAGAGTTAATCACCTGGGCCTCAGAGAGGATAAAGGACAATGATGTGGTGTTCTTGGGACTGGCGGTGAGAAGGTGGGGAGATTTTCCTGCCCGGAAAATATAAATCTTGGAATGATTTTAGGGTCATGTGAACTGGAAGTAGGATTCGCAACCTTCTATCTGAGAGCGAGTTTGGGGCCCTGGAGACCAAGAGAGGGGACAGGTCTTAGGGACAGGCACCTCCTTCCAGGCCTGACTTCCCAGCTGACTTCCCAGCTCCAGCACATGGGATTCTCGGGCCCTGGAGTTGGACGCTTTCTCCAAATAGTCTGGAATTGTGATGTTCTAGTTGGGCCATTTCTGGACTCCTAAAGGTACCTGTCAGGACCCTTGCTTCTGTCCTCTCCAGGACCGTCTTCCCGATCCTTTAAAATGGACACTTGGCCTTTCAAAGTGTTCTATAAAACGCTATACACGTGCAGCTTTGGGACAACCAGTCACCCTGAAGCACCATTGCATAGAAACCCCAAGCAACCTAGTAGTAATCGAGCCCCTCACACGTGCCAGAAAATGATTTAATAGCCCACCACAACGTGGATTTCCAGAGAATCGCCAGCAGGGACAGGAGGCAGAGCCATGAGGTGTGGCTGTCCGGCCCCCCTGAGCTCCACCCTTCAGAAAGACCCCAGGACTTGCAGAGGCCAGCGCATCTCAGAGACCATAGGACCTCTCGCCTCCGTCCGACGGACACAGCGTGGCCCCTCTGAGGCGGGTGTGGGCAGGACCTGGGACTAGGGTGCTGGCCCCGCTGTGGCTCCGGCTGTCCTGAGGTGGCCCCGTTGTCCTGGCACAGCTGCGTGAGTCAACAGCCCTCCTGCAGCAGTAATTACTTGAGTTAAATGCTGCGGTAGCGGTACTCTGGGAGCACAGAGGAGGGAGTGAATAATTGTAATTTCTATGTGATAATGATGATAAGCCCTGCATATGTGTGTGGGGCTTTGCGTCGTATTTGATCTTCACCAGGAGATCTCCGGGCTCATGGAGGTAAAGATCAAGATCCCCGCAAACTCCTCTGTAGCGGCCGAATGAGGTAGGAAAGTAAGGTCTCGTTATTCTCACGCGGCCCCAAAGAGAACTCAAATCAAAGATCATTTGAACTCTGGAGAACAGGTACGGTGGAACTGGTTCTGGTCCAGAAGTTTCTTGGGCTTATCTTAATCCTTACTGGGTTCCCAGCAGGTAGATACTGTCATTAGTTCCATTTTCCAGATATGGAAACTGGGGTCAGAGAAAGTAAATGGCCTCCCTCAGGTCACACGGCTGGCGGGTGGTGAGCATGCTTCTTCCTGATTTCGGAGCCTGATCCCTCCGCCCGGGAGCAGTCCTGGGTACAGTCTTAGACAACACAGGCAAGCTGCCTGCCCTTAAGGATCTTGTGTTGTGGGGCTAGGAAGCAGCAGACAAGGGAACCATGGATAAGATGATGTCAGATAGGGGTAAGTGCCACGAGGAATGTCTGGGACGGGAAAGAGAGAGGGAGGGTCCTTGAGAGGGGTGGGTGGTTAGGATGGCCCTCCTGAGGAAAGCACATTGCAAATGAGAGGGTTGAAGGACATACAGAAGCCAGCCAGGTGCTGGTCTCGAGGAAGAGCATTTCTGGCAGAGGGAACAGCATGTCTGAGGGACCGGGGTATAGGCCAGTGAGGCTAGAGCACAGTGCGCCCTGGCGAGAGGGTAGTTGGGTTGGAGGGCCTGGATTGGGCATGGCTTTGTAGACCATAGTGAGGAGTGTTGCCTTAGTTTTATGTCTCTGTTGCTTTTGACCGGCGGGTGTATCTTGAGAAGCTCTCGGGCCCTGCCCTCAGAGGCAACATGGTGACTCATGATAGTGCCCAATGGCTTCCCACTGGAGCTTCCTGTGCAGCCCAGGGAGGCCCGAGCCGACCCTCCCACCCCCCGGGCAGCTGTGGGCTTGGGCACAGTTGCAGGTCGAAGGCTGTGGGGGCCCCCCTTAGTCAGGGAGCTTCGCCTGCCTGAGTCCATGTGGGGGTCTGGGAAGCGTAGGCCCCTCCCATGCCTGACTCCAAGCTGAGATGTGAGCACTGTTTTGTTGTTAATGCTGATTCAGGGGTTGTCTGGTAGCATGCGGACTCTTGGTGATGATAGTCTGGCCTCTTTTGCCCTCAGCAGCCTGGTTGCTGGACTCTAGGAGGGTGAGCAGACACCTTGGTGTTCAACGCTTCCTTTATTTTAGAAGTTTAGAGACTGAGGCCCAGAGAGGGCCCAAGGCATGGTTGTGCCCAGCCCGGCTCTCACCTGAGCACAGCAGACAGGCCCTCTGGCAGCTCCATGCAGCTTGGGGGCCACTCTGAGCTGGTGCAGGCCGCGGCAGGGGCTGGGGCTGTCCTGACGTTTGTCTAGCCGCTCCCAGAGCACCTCGTATGGCTCCTGGCATGCCGAGTGGTCAGCAGTCATCCGGGGGCATTGATTGATAACCTCTCGCCTCTGCAATTTGTAATCATTAGAATTTGTTGCACCTTGCTTTAAACAAATGCAATCGATATGTACCAAATCCACACTGCTTTCCATATTCCCTGGAATGCAGGGATTGCCAGGCCTAAGGCCTACTTGGGTTTGATGTGTGCCGACATTCAGGACACGATGAGGCCGGGACTGGTTGGGAGGTCCTGATCTCTGCACAGGTGACTGAGGGTTGCCCCTCAGGTGTTCTATCTAATAGGCCCATCTTAGGGATACAGAACCCTGCAGGTTTTGAACAAACATGATCAGTGCTAAAGCCAGCTCAGCTACGGGAGGGCTAGGGCTCTGCCCCAGACTGAGTTCCTGAGGACAGGGACACCTAAATGGGCTTTGACCCAGCCTTTTACTGTGTGTCCTGGACAGGCCTCAGCTCTCTCTCTGGGCAGTTGTCCTAGACCCAAATTCAGGGTCTAGGTGGTAAATGCAGGAAGCTGGATGTGGACAGAGCAGGCTGGAGGGTCTGAGCATCCCCTCAGCCCTCATTGTTGGAGCCACCACCTAGGAATGTGGGCAGATTGCTTTCTTCAGGTCGTCATAGTTTTTAGGGAAAGAGAAGTTAAAGAAATCTAGTTCTTTTTTTTTTTTTATTTTTCCTTTAACGTTAGCAACTAAATTAAAAAAAAAAACTTTCTGCAAATGCAAGTGTCTGTAGACTGAGCAGAGCTGCGGCCAGCGCTCAGCAGTGTGCACAGTGGGTGCCCAGTAAGCACGGGCAGCACTCGCCCCAGCTGCCCACCGGACAGCCAGGCTCTGGGAGCAGGTACAGCGCGCGGGGAACCCAGCATTTGCGGGTCCTTGGTCCCATCTTCGTTCCTGTGTTCCCTCATTGCGGGGAGGCCAGGGCAGTTCCTGGCTGCACGGGGACGTTTGCTGCCCAGAGGAGGAGACACACTGAGAAAGCACCTGTCTTCTGGGGAGAGTGGGCAGGATGTCCTGGTGCCAGCCTCCACCGTCCCATCTCATGGTGTCACCCCTGACCCCTGAGTTATAGGGTGCCACCCATATCTAAGATGCGGACACGGTGATGGGTGAGTTCGGTTCCTGCCCCTGGGAGCACGTGATAGAACCACCCTTCCTTCCTCCTACCTGTTGAGGGTGAATGCCCCCAGCCTCCTGAGTCTTGATGGGTCCTTGTGGGTGGCTGATGTACCTACTCTGTTCACCTGTGCTTGGGAAAGGGCAATGCTGACCTTGCACCAACTTGACTGGAAGCTCTGGGCTGTAGCTGGACATGGGTGGCCGCTGTTGACCCTGGAGATGAGCCAGAAGGACAAGATACATTCTGTCCTGGGAGGTCACCTGGCGTGAGAGAGCAAATGGCAAGGCTGCTCAGCCCACTATTTGCCCGGCCCTTCCTGGTCCCATGACTCTGCTCCTTCTGCAAACGTGACCCATGCCCTCAGCTCCCTGAGAGGCCAGCAGGTCTCCCGACGGGGGGTTGGGGGGGGGGCAGACCCCCATACAGCTGCCAGGCTCCTGCCAGGGTGCTGGGGGGGGGGGCGGAGAGCTTTCCTATAGTCCAAGTGCATAGGATGGGGGTGGGCTGGTCTCTGGCCTCACTTCCTGTTGGCCCCTGCCTGGCTCCTTTCATCCCGTCCACATGCAACATGGAGTTTCTGTGTATGTAATATTATTTGTTTTTATTTCTGTAATCCCTTTATTGTTTGCACAACTGCTGTCAGACTGTTGCCTGAAAGTATCACAGGATAATTGCAGAACGCCTGCATAAGTAATTTCTCATGAAATCGGGCCTTGTCTGCATATAAAATTGTTTTCCGTTGCTGCATACATGGACTTCATTATATGGAGGCTGTTTACCGGGCTCGCACCTTCCCCACAGGCCACAGAGACGGGAGGGCCTGACACTGGGAAATAATGAAATATACTATCTTTATGCTTTTTCGGCCAGACGACATTTCTGGAGGGCGACCGTGGGGCCTGACGTGGTCAGAAGGAGCCTGGCCCCGGAAGGAGCGGAGGCTTTGGTCCGGGTGGGGGAGGCTTTGGTCCAGGTGGGGCCTCGAGCCTGGCCTCCCCGGCTGCAGGGCAAGGCAGGCCAGCAGCTAATCCCGCGTGCGCCCGGCGTCGCTTCCGCCCGCATTTCTGTGATATTAATGGTGTGTGGTAGTGAAAGAAATGTGTTTTATTCTCAAGTCTAACCCTGCTGTTATCAAAGTAACTTCCAGCTTATTAGCGACAAAGGACTTTTCTCCTCTCGGCTGCCCTGTTCGCCGGGGCTTCCTGAATTAAACTGCTGCTTCCTGTCCTTGATATGCACGACCACATCTGGGCAGCCCGATCCCAGCCCCGCTGCCTAATAACAATCACCTTCCCTTTCAGTGTCTGTTGATTGTTTCTAATTCACTCTGACAGATAGTGCCTGACAACTCGCCGGCTCGTCCCTCCCTCCGTGACCTGGAGTTACTCACAGCACTTATAGAGTCTGTCATTTTTAATATTTGATTTCATTTTAAGTTATGTGTTTTACTGAGAAGATGAAACCAAAAAAAAGGGGACTTGTAATGGAACATAAATTTAACCCTTCTTGCCACCCGGCACCAGCCCCGGCAAAGCCTCCCCCGCATCTGGGTGCTGGTTTCTCTTTCCCCTGCTGGGGCTGCTGGGGCTTCTCCTCTCCTCCTCCTCCTTTCTTTTCTCCCTACTTCTTTCTCTCCTTTTTTTTTTTTTTTTTTTTTTCTCATTGGTCTTCTTTCTTTCGTTTCTGGAAACAAAAGCTTCATGTCACATTCTTTCCCCTTAATGGCGCTTGATTCGTGTATGGAGCTAATAATGGCCCTTTCTGCTTTGCAACCAGGTTATAATGGAAAGACCTTTCAGGGGGTTTTACTCTGGAGTGAGGGGGTCAGGGGAGAGGCCTGGAGAAGTCTCAATGACCAGCTTCAATTAAGGTGTCAAGACGTGCCTTGGATTTTCTTTTTGGAGATGCTTCTCTTTGTGTGGGCTGGCGTGGCGGGGAAATGCCACTTCTCCCTGGGTTTGAGTTGAGCTCGCTCAGAGTGGGGCCTTCCCAAGAGTGGGGACCAGGCAGGCAGCGGGGTGGAGGCTGCTGGACACACATTTCCTGCTGCCACTTCCCTCGGAATCCGCCCCAGCGAGCGGCCTTGTGAGGCAGGCGTCCTCACTGGCGGGGCGGTCGTCCCACGTCACTTCAGGGTCCACTCTGCCATGACTTTGTCTTTGTTTGCCCCTACACAAAGGCTCCTGTGTCCCTCTTGGCCCTTCAGAGGTTGAGAGCTGTGAGGCCGTGCATTAGGTCAGCTTTGCAAATAGACACCACAACATTTAAAAAAAAAAAAAAAAAGAGGCACATTAACCCATGGTGCCTCACTTCTCCTGGCCTCGTGTGGATGTCTGTCTGTCCCACACAGTGCAGTATGGGCAGCTGTAGAAACGTGATAAGAGGGATCTGGGTTGTATCTCCATTAAAAAAAGAAAAATCAACTTCCCCCTTGCCCATGGCCTGGTCTCAATGACCAAAGCTTAGCCCAAGCATGAGCTGTGTCACTGTCAGGGCCCTGTTCTTCCAGAGCTTCAGGCCGAGTGCCCCTTTGACTCTGGTGGCGGCAGCTGTGCCTGGAGCAGAGGTGTGCCAGTCCTGGGGATCAAGCGGGCGGGTTTCCTAGCGAGCAGAGGGAGAGAAGAAGCTGCTTCCCAGCATATTCCGCGGTAAAGACAGTCTGCTGGGGGCCATGCAACCCACACAGGCTGGCTCTCTGGGAGGCCGCTCTGCAGGGAACACCAGGCTTGGCTGCCAGAGAAGCAAAGGGACTGGACTTAGGGCCAGATCCACTGCCCACAGGCAGGCATTCTAGCTGCTTCCCTGCTGTTCTACTGCCCCTGGCTCCAGGCCTGGTGGACCGAGGGCCTGGGTGGGCCAGCCCCGGCCATCCGTCTTGTCCCAGCTCCTCCCAGGATGACTCTTTCCCCGGGGATCTTCCTTCACCAAGCCTAACCCTTCTAAAACCCGGGTTCTCCTCTCTCTGGGTAAACTGAGGGAAGAACTGCCGTCTAGGTGGGGACACTTTTCCTCTCCCCGGTCCCAAGCGTCCCCTCCTTTGGTAAGAGGTGACAAAGGCAAGAACAGCTCCCTGTCTTGATGGTTTTGCAGCGCTGCTAGTATATTTTGAAATCA
Organism: Prionailurus bengalensis; assembly: GCF_016509475.1. Taxonomy (NCBI): domain Eukaryota; kingdom Metazoa; phylum Chordata; class Mammalia; order Carnivora; family Felidae; genus Prionailurus; species Prionailurus bengalensis. The sequence goes on along the minus strand of NC_057352.1, from coordinate 22,690,515 downwards.
TCGTCTTTTGTTTCAGGCAAGCTAATTAAAATGAAAAAGGAAGGTAATGCACAAAAAATAAAGTGGGCACAAGCCTTTTAGCTTTATGTAGGAAATAAAGATCTGTGTGTACGATGGTGAGGTATCTGTTAGATAAGGACAAGATGGCTTTTCTCTCTCACTGACCCAGGTGGTCTTCATGGGTATGGTAATGGGCCAGGTGGGAAAGAAAAGAGAAGGAGAAAACTATCTCGACTTTCCTTCCGTATCAGGCCTTCCCTGACACATGCGTGTGTGTGTCGGGGGCGGGGGGGGCGGGGAGGTGGCTGCCAGGAGTGGTTGGCAGTGATGTGATTCTGGGACGGTCCTCACATCTGCCTCAGCTCAGCAAAGTTGGGTTCAAAGGATCCAGCGCCATGAAGAAGAACACAGAGCCCTTCTGCTTTTGGGAGGACAGTTGAAATAGGATTTTAAAGATGGTTCTGCATTTGAGGTTTAGCCTCAAGGCCAACAAGACCAATTTATACTTTCATTTCTGTCAATATGGCCTGTTGGGCTACTGTTGGATCTTGTTTTAAATCAGAGAGAAATTGAGAGCTGACATCAGCTGAACACTTTGATTTGGATCTTGTGTCGCAAGCACCCACCTATTACCGGGTGAGTTGGGGCAAGCCCCTAGAATTCTAGGTTGAGAGGTAGAGGGACACATGGTATTTCCTGTCTGTCCCTCATAATCCAGATTTTCTGTGGAGTTTGCATGGGGAACAGTAAGTTGAGTTAGGATTGAAACCCAGAAGGCTCTAGAGTGTACTACTTTTGCAGGAGGTAGCTATAACCAGGGCTGCAAATTAGTATGACCCCAAGGACTGTCCCTAAGCATGTTTGACACTCAGCCTAAAAGGATGTGCCCAGAGGGGAGTCAGGCGTGTCAGTCTTCAGTAGAGTTTGAGCCAACAGAAATGTGCAAAGCTTTGCCACTCTGTCTGCTACCATCTGAGCAATGAAGGGTACAGACAGAGGGGAGAAGACACACAAAAAAGCCGTATCACAATGAGAATGTGACCAGTGCCACCTCCTAGGTTAAACGGAGAGCCACAAATTCAAACTGGGGAGCGAGAGATTAATAAGTAAGAGCAATGTGAATACGATGCTGACTGTGCTCAGCACTGCACAGTCCTTTTAAGAATGGACAAGTCAGGGGCACCTATGTGGCTCAGTCGAGCATCCAACTCTTGATTTTGGGTCATGATCCCATTGTTGCGAGATCGAGCCCCGTGTCGGGCTCTGTGCTGATCGTGGAACCTGCTTAAGATTCTCTCTCTCTCTTTCCCTCCGCCCCTCTCCCCCGGTCATGCTCTCGCTCTCTCTCTCTCCAAAAAATAAAAAATAAAATAAATAAAAAGGGAAAAGTCAGACTCATTGTGTGGCTCAGGAAGAGCTTCATGGAGAGCTGGTGTTGCAGCTGGGCCTTGGGGCCCCAAAAGATTTTCATAAATAGAGATGAGGGAAAGGCAAGAGGGAAGTTGCTTGCAGAAGGCAGGAATTTGCCAGGCACATTTGCAGCTGGGGTGTGTGGGGGGAGGGGATGCTGAGGGCCATTCTGGGCAGAGGCAGTAGAGGGGAAACTGGGGACGGGCTTGGTGTTGGGGAGTGACAAGTAGCTCTGTGGTGTTGGCACTTAGGGTACACGTTAGCATGAGTGGAAGTGTGGGGAGACCTGACTGATGGTGAGAGAGGCTGCATGCCAGGTCAGGGAGTTTGTGATCAATTGGGATGTACCTGAGAAATGGGCTGACCTGGGCAGTGGATATGGGGCTGGGGAGAAAGAATATACCCATCAGCCTTTTGCAGAATTAGACGTTACTCTTCTCCTGATCGGGACTTACAGTGACCTCAGGAAGGAGTGAAGCAGAGATGGCGTGAGGTTTGGGGTGTCCAGCCCGTGCCCCTCTGACCCATGGCGCTCAGTTGCAGGGAGTTTCTCTACACTCAGGCCAGGCCCATGAAGTGTCCACAGTGAGTTGGCCTTTAAAAGAAAATGAAAATAATAAAGAGGGAATTGCTTTTTTAAGAAAACCCCTACACTCACATTCATCAGAGGCATACACGTTTTTCTCGGCATATGTGTGCAAAAGATGCACTTTGGGTTGTACCAGGGGTGTGTGCCAATGTCAAGAGCAGGCACGAACAACGGGACAATTAGCAGATTCATCAGTTCTTCTGCTTATACTTTGATTCCAAGAGTAGAATGTTAGTTTGTTCAACTCTCTGCTTTATGCCTTGATCGCAGTGTGAAAGTGTTGGCTAAGCTTAGCTTCCTGGTCAGAGGGTCAAGACCCATGGCTTTTAAACATGCTTATGTGAAATCCAAACATTCATGGCCACTGGTGATCTTGGAATCACGGCACAACTTATGAAACGAACACGTAATTATCTTGTTTATTCAGGGTATAAATAGAGTTCATGCTTTAAAAAATTTTTCTTCCTGATAAGGACTTTAGCTAGCATTTGTTGTCTGTCTGTCTGTCTCTCTGTCTGTCTCTCTCTGTTTCTGTCTCTCTGTCTTTCTCTTTGTCTCTCTGTCTCTGTCTCTCTCTTGTCTCTTCCTTCTCTCCTTTCAAAGGGGAGGAATTTGCTGGGACTTCTGTGGCTGCTTCTGGAAGAGGCAGGGCCGGCCTGTGGATTTCTTCCCTGGAGCACTTTCTGCTTCCCGTCTGGCTCTGGCAGAGTGGGGATGCGCGCCCAACGAGGGCCTCGTGCACTTGGACACATCCTTGCCACTTCTACAAACCCAGGGAAGGACTGTTAAGTCACATCTGCCTCTGACAGCCCAGCTGGGGACCAGAGCCAGCAGAGCAAGGCCTCCCGTGGGTGAGGCCTTCCAGGCCTTTTGGGACAGTGTGGGGGGAGGGCAGAGTCAGAGCCGAGAACCACCCCTTGGGTCTAAGCTGCACACTGTCATCATTCACATACCTCTGTTTTTGATTTTTACCATATTGAGTACAACCTGCTTGTAGACTTCATGTGTTTTTAAAAGGTCACCCTTCTTTTAATTATTATGTTTAGCTTTGCTCTAAAATAATAATATCTAGGAAATCCCTGGTTTGGTGTACCAGTTATATATTTTTCATGGTGAATATTGAAATAATTATATAACTTGTTAATTTTTTTTTTTAAATAGTTTTTCTGTGTATCATCTAAAATCATCTTGTGTGTCTGAATCACCTGCTGCCAGCCTTTGGGAATCATTGGGTGTCGCTCTTTGGAATGTTTGTATCCAGCCAGGTTCTTAGGATCTGGCTCAGGTTCTTCCATGGAGCCATCGCCTGCCCCACTCCTAAGGAAGCCAGTCCCTCCAGCCCCTGCAGCAAGATTTCCTCTGAGCTCCAGCCTGCCCTCAGGATCCCCAGTTGTCATTGAATCGTGTGCTGCTTTGGTCACATCTGACAATGCTGTGAGCAGTTGCTGGGGCCGTGCTTTCTGACTCTTCTCTTCCAGATTGCAAGACTCTTAAGAGTAGGCACCATGCTCTTCTGGGTCAGCCAAAGTGTCTGATTGCTTGAGCTGGCTGGCTGTCAGTCTATCTGTCTATCCATTTGTCCATCTGTCCATTGTTCGTCCATCCATCCATCCATCCATCCACCCATCCATCCATCCACCCATCCATCCATCCTATCCGTTCATCTGTCCATTTGTCCATTCATCCATCTTATCCATTCATCCATCCATCCATCCATCCACCCATCCATCCATCCATCCCATCCATCCATCCATCCCATCCATTCATCCATCCATCATTCCATCTGTCCATCCATCCATCCTTCCTTCCTTCCATTCATCCATCCATCCATCCATCCATCCATCCCATTCATCCATCCATCCATCCATCCATCCATCCCATCCATCCTTCCATTTATCCATCCATCCTTCCATCTGTCCTTCCTTCCTTCCTTCCATCCGTCCATCCATCTGTCCATCCTTCCATCCATCCATCCATCCATCCATCCCATCCATTCATCCATCTACACATCCATTCATCCATCCGTCCATCCGTCCATCCATCCCTCCATCCCATGCATCCATCCATCCATCCCTCCATCCCATGCATCCATCCATCCATCCATCCATCCATCCATCCACCCATTCATCCCATCCATTCATCCATCCATCCTTCTATCTATCTATCTATCTATCTATCTATCTATCTATCTATCTATTTCTTTCTTTGTATCCATCCATACATTTTCTTTCTGTTACCTATCATCTGTCATTCATCCTGCCATCCCCCCATCCAAAGAAATTTTCTATTTCTTTATCATCTGTGTCTATGTAGCTCTCATTTGACTATGTATCTATGATCTAATCTCTCATTTCTTTTTCCTCCCTCCCTCCCTCCTTCCTTTTATCCTGTTTGATGAGCCAGGCGCTGTCTTAGGCCCTGGGAATATAGCAGAAAACAAAACAAAATCCGTGCTTTTGTGTAGCAGACATTCTAGTTGGAGGAGGCAGGCAATAAACAAATCAACAAATAGAAGAAGAAACCGGAAAACGATCTGTAGGGACACACGCCATGCAGAGTATTAAAATAGGGGGATCTGAGGCAGAGAGAGCAGGCCTAGCTGAGACTGAGAGGTCAGGGAAGGTCCTCTGGGGAGGTGACATTGCATTTGGCCTCCAAAGAGCAAGTCAGCTTGCGAGGAGGGGCAACTCCTGGACAGAGGGTTCAGTCCCTGTAAAGGCTCTGAAGCACCGGTGGGTTTGGTGGCTCTGAGGTGCAGAAAGGAAATTCAGACAAAAGGATAAAAATTTAATTCCAACATTGACAAAGATGAGTTTTTTTCAATTTCTCACTTCTTAGGGGCTACAGCCCCTTTTGCATGTAGGAAAGTCTGAACCCTCACCTCTGAGAGCCCATATGTCAAATCTCTCGTGTGTATGTATATTGCGGGGGGCGGGTGGTGGAGATTTGGAAGCAGTGCCATGTGGTTCCCCTGCAGGGTTGGAGGGCAGAAGGGGAGCTCACCACGATGAAGCTACCACTGACATGCTAATATTTCATTTTAATCTTGAGTGCCAGGTTACTTTCCAAATGAAGTGTCTCAGGCAAGGCTCTAACTTACATGAAATAAAAGAGTTTAAGGCTAATTAAATATCATCTGACTACCGAAGCCATATTTATTGATGGTCTAAAAGAACATCATTGAGGTGGATGGACTTGAAACGTGTGTCTGCTAGAAATGTGCACACCACCCCCCGCCCCCGGTCAGTGGCCATCCACTTGCTGTGTTAGGTGGATAGATCTGCACCTTTAATGTGTATCTGATTCAGGAGGTCTGGGGTGTTGCCCATCCTGCTCAGTTTTAACCAGACCCCAGGAAGTGCAGGACCAGCTGCAGGGTGGGCTGCAAGAGTCTAGAATAGACCAGGAGTGAGTGAGCTCTGACGCTGGCTGTGACCTACACTACTGACTACAGAGAGTGATGGCCACGTGTGGTGTCTCCCACTTGTCTTGCCTCCACCTGCGCCTCCATCCTCCACCTCCTCTTCCCTTGTCCCAGTCCTTCCTACCGCTTCCTCCCATCCCTGTGGCATCCTGGCCTCTCCCCGGGCTAAGAATGGTGGTTTCCTGGGGTTGGTAAAGCCTTTACACAGGGTTTGGTCCTTTGTCTTCCACCATTTGCCTTATCTCTGGGTGTCTGATCCTCACGTTTGGAGAAACTAAAGGGCAGAGCCTCTGCCCTAGTCTCCCTCTTTGGTGCCTCCGGGATTGATAGATCCTCTCCACAATGGTGGGAAGGAGGTGTACTTCCTAACCATCTGCACAGAGGGCCTTGCCTTGGGGCAGAACTGGCTTCTGCGGCCACACGTTGGTTGAACGCTGTAGGGTAGGGCCTGGGACGTGAAGTCTAGTCCTTCCAGTTCACCCTCCAGCTTCCCTTTGGAGAAGCTTCTCTTGACCGTGTCTTCCCCTTCCTCTGATCAGCGGCCTCTGAATGGTGAAGACTAGGGCTTCAGAACTCTGGTGCCATAGGGGCAAGAGCATCCTCATCAGTGGACAGGCTTGTGACCACCTGCAGAATGAATGCACACTCTGCGGGTTGTCCACGGGAGTGTGGGTCTGGGATTGCTAGACCTTTGGGTTTCTCTGGGGAGGTCAAAAATCCACATTTTCATATGGAACTTAGCCAGTGTTTGCAAGCTGATGACTCTTACTTGTTTTTCTTTAAAAAAAAAATTTTTTTTAACATTTATTTATTATTGAGAAACAGAGACAGAGCATGAGCAGGGGAGAGGCAGAGAGAAGGGGAGACACAGAATGGGAAGCAGGCTCCAGGCTCCGAGCTGTCAGCACAGAGCCCAGCACGGGGCTCGAACTCACGAACCGCGAGATCGTGACCTGAGCTGTAGTCGGACACGCGACTGACTGAACCACCCAGGCGCCCCTCTTACTTGTTTTTCTTGTCTCCATGTGGGCCACACTGAACACGTGGGTTGGAATTTCGCTAGTAGGCTTCGAGGTTCTCTGGTGCTCCCCCGTTCTGGGGGGTGATTCCATGGATCCTGCTGGGGAGAAGCCACTGGGGTCTGAGGAGGGACCCGGTTGAAGTGAAGGTCATCAAGTGGAGAGAGTTTGGAGGACTCAGAACCCCTTCTGGAAGTATGGGCCCTGACATGGCTCTCGGGCCTCGGGAAAACTCAGTCTTCCATACCAGCTTGTCTGCACCCACCTATAATTAGCATCTGAAATTTCTAAATGAACTGCCTGATCAAGTAAATTTAGCAAACTCCTCGTGAAGTGTTACCATATCCTCTTCCTCCAACTGTCCACACAGACATCCGTACCACCTTGCCTGCCTTCGCTTTTTGCAACTGACGCTGCTTATGTGTGCTGTCTGGCAGCCATGCAGACATCCCATTTATGTGATCTATAATGAGTTTATTAGTGTTTCACTGCCTTGTTGCTATTAAGTTTTATCAGTTTCAGCTTCAAGAGCACAAGGTTAAATTTTCAATAGAGTTTTCGCAAAGTTTAAGTGGGATTGTTAAAAATGTGTCCAAATGGTGGAGCCATGTATTTAGCTCGAAGATATTATTTCTGCCCACTAACGGATTTTGATCTCTTATTTATAAATTTAACACTTTTCTGAGGCTCACAGTGGCAGCGCAGGGCTTGCGCTTTATTTTCGCAAACTGAACACGAATGCATGGAGTGTAGACGATCTAACTGAAGCTGTATCAAATTGAGTCTGACCGGTCCGGCGTCGCGTAGCCCTCCACGTTGGCTGTCACTGTCCCAGCGTGTGGAGATGACTGGCTGTTGCTTTGACCTGGCAAATAAACATTTTAAAGGCGGAGGGGGAATTCACCCACAAATTACAAAGGGAGGGCTTTTGATATTATTTTCTCCCGGTACCATAAGATAAGCAGGTTTTCCTATGAAAACACGTGTGTACCTAATTGAATATTATTTACCTGGATCCCTTCTGTAATTCTTGAGCAGCTTTTTCTTGTTGTTGTTGTTGTTGTTTTTAGGAGGAAACCTTTTCAGGAGTTTCTCCGGTGGCTGTAATCAGAATAAAGTGCTTCCACTTTTAGGTTAAGAGAAAAAAAAAAACAGTAATAGGCTGAGCTGCTATTATGGAAAGTTTATTATTATTGGTATATAAGCTAGCTGGGGGCTTAAGCACAGAGCAGTTGGATAATTTAGCTAGCTCCTGGATCCAATTAAAAAAAATCTATGTTGTGTCCACAGTGGGGGATGGCCATAGCTGAGAAAGCACTCTGTCGTAGATGGTGACACACCTGTGGCATTCTCTTGGTTATATGCAGTTTGGGATGCAGAATGCTCTAAATCCTCTCATTACTGCCTTATAGAAGACAGACACTTCAAGCGGTTCTCCATTTATCTGAGATTACCAGTTAAACTCGTTAAAAAGCAACCATGGTTCGTTCACTCAATTGGCTGTTGGGAAGATTTCGTGTTCTTGAGCGACAGTGTGGCTTTGATTAGTGGAGTGCTATACTTTTTAGGGGAGACCTTTTCTAACTTAATTTATGACTCCAGTTGAATGGTGTCTGTGCTGGGGTATTACGTATTTCCCCAACTATTGTACCTGGTGTCAATAAAGGCGCATTTAGGGAAATCTGAAATAAAACTCCAGGGTGTTTTTGTTCTTTGGGGAAGCAATGCACCATAAACATTTTGGGTTTGAGCCAACAGCTTTCCCTGACCGTGATTGCAAATTACTGTAGTATGTATAGATTGCTGGTGGAACACTATTTGAGGAAACCTGTATTTTATAGAATGTCACTTTTATGCACCATCCAGGCAAAAGAAAAAAAAAAAACTAATTTAGCCAGCAGACGGTATTCTTTGGAATGAGGATTCTGAAAAAAAAAAAAAATCACAAAAAACCCCCCACCAGGCTCTAAATATGGCTTTTTATTTAATCATTATTACATCAATCATCGATATCAATACTTAATAGCAACCTGATAACACAGCCAGTAGGTGAAACAGCTATTAAAAAGTGTAAAAAAATGATTAATCAGGTGCGGGGGGTATTAATGCTCTCCAATTCTTTAATGATAAGTACATATTTTTGAAAGTGTTTGTTTTTAATAATTGACTGTAATATTAGTTTGCAAAAATGTAATTGCTTCTTAATTTTGCATCCTTGCTTCTTTGTGCCGGGTACAAAGGTAGTATATTTCTGTAGTTATTGTTTGCAGCACTCCGTGTAAAAAATCACGTTCATTTCAAGAAGCTGTTATGGTATTGATTCTGGTAAAGACTTCCATTAACTGACCAATCTAAATCTCATAAGTGATGTCAGGATAGTTATGCATTTGCTTGGTTCAAGTATTCAGCCATTATGTTAGAATGCAGGCAGTGTCTGAATATGGCCGTTAAATTATTTCTAAATACCGAACCAGAACAGCTTAACAGTTCTGCAGTTTGAGACTGACACAAAAATGACAATCTGCCACCTCTTTGTTTTTTAAATATTAACGTTGTATTGGGATAGTATTTTTGGAGTAAAAACCTGTGGCACGAGAGGGTAAGTGACATAAACAAAGGCAGCTGGGCTTCATGAAATAATGGAACAATAAGGCCCTTCCAGCCGCACTCATCACTCCAGTATGTTAATTAGCATTCTGTTGTGGCCGCAACACTGAAAACATGTAATCTGTATTGGAGTACAGTACAGCTGTGAACACACATTCTTTTTTGTGAGTCCCTGGAGTTAGCCTTGCCATTGGCATATGCGTTTGGGCCAAAAGTCAAGCCATCACCACTAAAATAGCACACTATAGCAGCAAATGTCATTTGTCTTTTCTGATTTTTTTTCCTCCCCTCAATGCCTCATGCTATCCAGTGATGTAATCCAGTATCACTGCATCTGTCTCCCTGCTCTATTTTTGCAGGAGGGTATCGGGGCGGGGGGGGCGGGGGGGAGGGTACTGGGATGCCAGCAGGCAGGAGGATTTAAAAGGCAAGTGGCCCCAAAAGGGTCAAATTAAAAAAAAAAAAAACGGTTCTTCCTCTTTGCATTATTCTTCTAAAAAAAATATACGTTTTTTAAATGCATAGATTCTTAAGTGTCATGGGCCAGAATCTGCTCCTTGTCTCCCTGGAGGGAGGGAGGAGCAGCTAATTCATAAGAAAAAAGAATCTCAGTAAACTTTATCGTTATTTATCACCTGTATCCGGAACCCGTTTCACAGCCCTTCCTGCATGTAGTACCCACTTGGGGCAGGGTTTATTCTTCCCATTTCAGAGCTGAAGACACTGAGGCTGAAGCATGATCCAAAGGTGGCCTCTAAATCGTAGGGCCTCTCTGGCGCGTCATTTGAGGGAAAGGGGATAGCACCAGTGAGCAGAGGGGGACTTGGCCAGGAGCAGGAACTCCGGCCTTCAGAGGCAGGACTCAGAAAGGCCCCACGTCTGTGATCTCGCTGCTCACGGGTGGCCGACTGGGAGCCGCCCCTGCCACACCGGGGCACAGACAGCCCTGGGTGCTTTCTGATGCCAGCTTTGGGGACAGGTTGAGAAGATGCTTCAGCATTGCTGTCATAGGAGCTGGACTGAGGGGCCAGAACCCTCTTGGGATTTTACCTGATGGAGTTTGGCTTGAAAAGCAAGAATGGTTCCATTTTGATTCCCCTGTTCTCAAAGTGTTTTAGCTTTCTTTGTGTGTGTGTATGTGCAGCCTCCCAGCACAGAACACTCACACACACACACACACACACACACGCACACACACACTCGTGTGCACGCACACATACACAGGTACTCTTGTTCACACAGGACATAGCCCTTTGCAAAAATAATTTTGGAATAAAAAATTACATTCTCTAGTGCTTTAACTGTATTATACATTCAAATAAGAATCATCTAGCTGTTAAAACTTTTCCTACATTTCAGCTTGATTCTATCCATTTTCTCCTGCATCTGATCTAACTATACCAAAAAGCGGTTTTTATAAAGCAGCAGAACAAAAATGACCAAATCAACCCCCCACCCTCACCCCCACCCCCCACCCCCCACCTCCGACCTGTCTCTAAAGTAACTTTCAGATTCTTTGGGCAAAGCTTCTTGCTGTCTCTTTCTGAAAAATGACAGTGAATACTTAGCTACAGATTTTCTTTTTAATCTGCCTCAAATCTGATTGAAAAATAACCCCCAACTCTCCCGTCCCCTTCCCCCCCGAAAAAAAACACAGCATCTGGGTCACCATGCTGATCCAATTTGGTTCTACTTTTGGACTGTGGAAGAATCAAATTGTCTGGCATTTGATGACGTGAGCGAGTGTCCACCTGGGAGCTGTCGAGGTTAAAGGTTAATAGCACTTGCTTTTTTTTTTTTCTTTTTTCTTCTTCTTCTCCTTCTTTTTTAATTCTAGCCGAACGGAACTCTTTCCCACTTGCCTGGTCCCCATCCTGAGCCCCGTGCCCAGCCTTGTGGCGTATTTCCCCAGACTTGCCTGGTGAGGTAAAGCAGGGCTGACATTAAGATTTTGGCTCTGTTGTTTCTCTTTTCCTAGAAATTCACCACCACCCTCCCCCCCCCCCTTTGGTTAATGGCTCTTTAAATATTGAAATGCCTGGAAAAACAAAACAAAATAAAATAAAATGCAGGCTGTCAAAGAGATAAGAACAACAACAACAAAAATGTTGGTATCTTTTAGAATTTGTCTTCCTAGTGGTAAAAGTATATAATTAATAGGAGAATTTTCCTCCAGATGTGGCTATACTATAATAGAGCCTTATAAATGCTACAGAAAGAAAAATTGCTTGGAACGAAGGCGTCCTCAATGAGAGCACACCTGGGTCTGACAAAGATTGCATTTAGGGACTGCTGTGCTATCACAACGCAGAGAAAGACCAAGTCTCCGGGAGCAGCTGGAGAGAAAGCCCCGGCAAATCTGCATGCAAATAGCAGCACATTGTTAACTTAATCAGATGCCGAAAGGAAAAGATGTGCCAGAACCCAGAGGATGATCTACACACACGGAGGGAGAGAGCGGCCTGAGCTGCCATGGGCACCGGGCGAGGGGTGGGCCCAGAGCAAGGTGCAGCCAGGCCCGGCCCTGGCCCACCCACCACCTGCCTGTTTGCCCCCCGCCTGCAGTCCGCTTATCACATAATGCTTGATTTGCTCGTTGAAGAGACAGAAGTGATGGAGTATATTTCAATTGGCAGGACGCTTTATTTATTTATTTATTTATTTATAATGGCGAAATAGGTGTGGGCATTATTTCGCCTAACTCTGTATCTCCAATTAAATAATATTTCTGCCTAAATATCCGGGCGCATGAAGATAAGAAATACTGCCCCGGAGTGTATAAAGAAAGAGATTTTTTTCATTAAAAAAAAAAAGAGTACCTCTCTATAGATTGAAGTGCTGGGTATAAATTGTACCTTTAGAAGAAGTGGGAAGACACCTGTTATTTATATTTCATATTAATATTAATGGGATATATATATTTTCAATCTCCTCCATCTTTTAGTCTAGCACCATAAAAAATAAAAAGTAATACTATTTAATCACCCACAGCTTAATAGTGCCTTAGTTGTTTACTGCCATCACACTAATTGCTCTGTACTAATGTGTTTTTCTGTGATATCCAGTAGTGCTAAGAGAACAGAGATCCATAACCAATTAAATATAGTGTTTTTTATGTTAAAAATATATCTGGTGAGGCTAGAAAGCGAACAGAAGCCGCCCTTACGAAAGGCACGTTGGCACCGTCTCGGTGCCCAGCAGAAGGTGCCCGCATTGCCTCTTTTGCGCAAAGACAAAGGGGGTAATTTTTTTGGCAAGAAAACAAACCCAAGGAAAACACAACAAACAGTGTTTCCTAATTTTCCCCCTCCTGCAACTCCTCGGGCTGTTTCTGTCCTCTCTCTTGCATCGAGGGAGAGTTTGATTCGGGAGGGAGGAGAGGGGGTATGTGGCAAGGCCACCCGGCGGTGCCCAGGCGCGCAGGCTCCAGAGCCCGCAGGTCGGCGGGCAGGGAGGGGAGGAGCAGGGGCGCCCGCGGCCGGCAGAGCGCCCATTCGCGGGAGCAGCCCTGGCACAGGGTTCACGGGGGAGCATCACTGTAGCTTCCAGAAGGAGTGAAGTGCTGGGATCAGACATGGGGGGCGCGGCCCTGGGAGGGGGCGGGGATCAGACGTGCGGGGGCGGGGTAGGGGTTGGGGTTGCGGTGGGAGGAATCTGACACAACAACGTCTGTAGTGGTCACCAGAGACGGTGGCAGTAACAGGGAAGCAGGACGAAGGCGCCGCCTAGAACCGGGGGTGTTTCAGTGCGCATCGCTATTCAGGAGGGAGAGCCGCCTGCTGGGCCCGCAGCCTGTGTTCGTTGGCTCTGGGCCCACCCGCCCGGGTGGCCTTGACCACAGCCTGCCAGCAGGGCCGGCCTTGTAGCGCCGCACTTCACCTGTCGGAGGAGAGATAATGGGATCAATTAGAGGCGCCGTCACCATGCGGAGACAGCTGCTGGTGTGCAGTAACCACTGGTGACCCCAGCACTTGGTCCCCCCGGGAGCCACCTTCGGGGTGCCAGCCCAGCCGTGGCCTGTCCCTCCTTGCAGCCTGTGCAGGGGAGCTCACCCCTGGACTGCAGGTGTCCGCGGGCCTGGGCTCCTGGGTGTGTGCACGTATGTGTGTAGGTGGCTGTGCGTGCACGGGCATGCTGGTGTGAGTGCAGCTGTACCGTGGATAGATGGGAAAGTGGGCGGGCTTGAATGTGCAAGTGAGTATGAGTGTGTGGGCGTGAGCAGATGAAAGTGTGTGTGCGTTAGTGTGTGTGACCACAGGTGTTCACGAGTGTGCCTTGCGTGCACGTGTGTGCACATTTAAGTGCTGTGATGACGTGGTGTATCTGTGTACGTTCGCGAGAGCCCTCTGCATATGTGTGAGCATATGTGTGTGTGTGTGTGCGAGCGTGTGTGTGGACACGCGTGTAAGTGCACAGGTGTGACCGTGTGTGGGCATATCCCCGTGTAGGCATGTGCATTTCGGGTTTGCGCGTGTAGTAACCCTGGGTGAGAGAGTGTGTATGTGTCTGTGTGAGTGGTGAGCATGTGTAGTGAGTGTGTGTGGGTGTGCACGTTGTCTCCATGTGAGTGTGGGCCCGTGTGTCTGCCTGTGCCCTGAGGGCTGGAGAATGGGCGCCGTGGCCTTCCCGACCTTGGCCCCTCATCCTCCAGCGGCTTCTTGGATACTGAGTTTCCTCTGTGGGCCAGTTGTCCCTAAGAGAGGGCCAAGTGCCACATGTCTGTGGCACCCCCTGCCATATGCACCTCTCTGTTGATGGTGATAATGGCTCTGGACTTCCTGACTGCTGTCTGTGCGTCTTCACCCCTGTGGATTTGTCTTTGTAGACCCCACCTGGTCAGCCGCTTCAGAATGGCCTGGCTACGGAGGCGGTGGGGGCCTCTGATCTGAGCCCGTGTGCGCCTCCCCATCTGACATGTCCCCCCACGACTATATGGCAGATAATAGGGCTGGGCCCACCCAGGACCACGGCGGCATGGCCCTGTTTCATGTATGGGGCATGTGTGGGGCACTGTGCTAGGCATTCAAGTTTCATTTAGCCCTCAGAGGGGGCTGGGCTGGACAAAGTCGCACTGGGAAACAGCGGGTGAGGGCCTGCAGGGGACAGGAGGGGGTGTCATCCAGGTAACAGTTCACCAGGAGCCTTTTCATTTATTGTTTTCCTGCCTGGAACGCTCTTCCTTCACGTGCCTGTTAGCTCAACTGTCCCCTCCTTAGAGAAGTCCCCCCGGATCCTTCCACCCATCCAGTGTCCCACTTCAGTCCTTTTTGTGTCCCCGTAGCACTTTCCGCTGAAGTTGCGTTGGCTGCTGCCTTGATGATTGCCTGTCGCCCCCAGTAAAGCCCACGCTCCCTGAGGCCAGGGCCTTGCTGGTGTGTTCACTGCCGTACTCAGCACTCAGTGTGGTGACCAGCACACCGTGGGTACCAGCCCAACGCGTCAACAGAGTTTAGTTGGCACCTGCTACCTGACTGGCTCTGGAGTCCAGGGGCAAGCTGGAGGCAGCCAGTGCCTGCCCCGTGGGCTCATGTCCATGGCCACCCTGAGGTGGGGGCTCTGGAAGGGGGGAGGTTTCTTTGAGAGACCTGATGTGGCCTGGCACTGGGGCGGAGGTGTGAAGGAGAAGAGAGGCTCCAGAGGAGATGCTCCGTGTGGCAAGAGCTCAGGGACAGGGGGAGAGACTTTTTTCTCTGGTGCAGCCACCGGCCCTCTGGTCTCCAGATGTGGCAAGAGTCCTGGCTGGTTCTTGTGTGCACCCTGCTTACAGAACTGGTCGTTTTTGTTTTGTTTTGTTTTGTTTTTTTTATTCTGTAGTCCCATGGCCATGCCCCTCCAAGACCTCTGGTGTCTAACTTCAGCCCTGTCTCCGACCTTGATGTGCCCTTGAACACAGAATTTGACCTGCCGTGACGTGATCTTCTAGTCTCTGAGACGGCCCGACAGCACCTGTGTCCTGCCATCTCTACACTGAGACGGGGCAGGCTTCTTACAAAGAAAGAAATAGAGCTTCCTGACCCTGTTACTGTCCCTACCGTGACGCCCCTTCTGACGTTCTGTGTCTGCTGACACTCCTGACATGACACTCTGGCAGGGAATTGGGGTGGTCTGGCTCCTTCAGAAATGGTGGGAGACTCCTGGGCCACTCTTCGAGGTTCTGTGTTAGATGCTGTTCCGTCTCCCCCAGGTCGGTGCCCTATTCCTTCCTGTCGGTGTCCCTGCACTGGCCCGGCCTTGGCCCCATCTGCTCTCAGTGAGCGGCACATAAAGGGGTGGGCGGGAGGGGGCAGCGGAGAGGAGCCCACACTGAGGAGCTCTCCTCCGGGAAAGCACTCCCAGAGGTTCAGACGCTTAGGAAGGCTTGCCCTTTGACCTCGCACGAGGACACTGTTCCTGCTCTGAAGCCGCTCGCTCCAGCTTCCCCGAGGTCTCGAGGGCCTACTCTGTGTCAAATGCTGCGCCTGGTGCCTGAGGGACGCAGGCTTGGGCCATTGCCTCATCAATCTCAAGTGACCTTGGCAGGTGTCTGGATTTCTGAGTCCCGGAAGCGAGGAGTGTGTCGGGGGTAGGTATGACTCCATCAAATGCCTGGCTTGTATGGGGGACCAGTCGGAAATTATGTATGTTTAGTTACTTTGAAACATCCTATAAATATGATTTGACATATTAAGGCTGTTGCTTTTATTTTATAATCCTAAACATGAGTTATTTTGGAGTTTGTGTCTTCTCTTGACTGGTGTTTGCACACAACTATTGTGGGAAGAGGTAAAATGTCCCCACTGCTCCTTTGGTGGCTGGTCGTGGGTCTACCTATTGAATATCCCCTGTGTGGGGAGCTCCAGGCCAGGACTAGAGGGACGGTGAGCCCACGCTTGTACTGTGTGGCACTGTTACAGTCATACGGGTCCTGAGTCCCCCAGTGATGACCCCCGGGTCTGGCAAAATGGACTCCTGGCTCATGGCTTCTCCACGGAGCCCTCTTCAGCCTGCGTGGGTGGTGATATTTAATTAAAGAAGTTGTTCAGTACTTTCTGTTGAGCCGATTCTTGTTTGAATGAAATGGAAGGTGGATGGGGCACGGACACATCCTCATTGCAGGGAGGGCCTAAGAGCTGGAAAGGGTGACGGGTAGAGGGAGGGGTTTGGGGCGAGGGCCAGAAAAGGGCGGGGTTTGAGGGGAGTTGGAGCGGGGAGGACAGCAGGTGGGAGACCTGGAGGCCCACCTGGCTGCTTGGGGCCTGGACAGGGGGAATGAAGAAGGGAAGAGGCGCCCTCAGGTGGGGGCGGTCACGGCAGCAGATACCGCGAGGGGATAGGGGTAACGAAATGATCCGGGATTCAGCCTCACCAAGCTATTGTGGTGGGCCTGGGACTAGCAGTGGCTGCTGGTGATGGAACGCTTTCCCTGTGCCAGGCACTGTGCTGAGCACATTACAGCCTTGCCGGGTTTCATTTCGACAGCGGCCCTGAGGAAGGACTTGAGGGTGCTGTTTTCCGGATGAGGGGCTCAGACCCAGAGCGGGGAATAACTCGCCCGCGGTCCCCGAGCCAGGCAGTGGTGGAGCGGGACCCTCAGAGAGAGGCTCGTGCCGCGGACGCCACAACGCTCCGTGCCTCCTGCACCGACCAGCTCTGCCAGGGGGACTGTGCCCAAGACCCCAAAAGTAGAAGTAAACACAAGATGTAGCCCCAGGTATGAGGGCATTCTTTGGGGAAAGCCTTTTTCTGAAAACAGAATTTTTTTTGTTTTTTTTTTTGCCAGGAGTCAGCCTTTTGTCCCATCTTTACGTGGCCCAATTAGGCAATTGCACCCCTAATTAGCCAGCCCAAGGCACTCCTTGTTGCCTGCATAGAAATTAGCACGTGGGCTTGAACGTTGGCAGGAAACCGTGCATCACATCGAAGGCACAGAGTAAGTGTTGGAGAAGGGCCCACCCTGTGATGTGTGGCCTGGATGGCATTGCCCCCCCTCCAGCCAGGCCCGTGCACCCCCCACCCCCACCCAAAGAACGTGGCGGATCAGCTCTAGGAAGCTTCGAGCCCAGTGAGCCTGAGTTATGAGCGGCCAGAAAAATGGGGAGATATTGAGGAGTCATAAATATTAATTTTTTCAGCGCTCTATAATTCACAAGTGACCCAACTGATTTGTCTCAAACGCTGCAGGAAAACTCAGCTGTGGCCTCGGACGTGAGTGCTCTCAGACCAGAAGGAACCTTGCGCCCTCTGAAGTTTAGCCTTGAGGCACTGGGAGTGGGCATCGTGAACTTTGGCTTCCCTTGGAAGTACAGCTCCATGAGGGCTGAGTGTGGGCCATTTTTCAGAATTTGTGTCTGGCTGCTTCTCAGCAGGGACCTGCCCTGTGTCTATCCAGGTGTTCAACACCTGTTGCTGCATAACCAGCACAAATCATGTCCCCAAAAGCGATCCCATTTCTCTTGATTAGATTTTGCACGTCTTTGCACCTGCTATGTGCCAGGCCCTGTGCTAGGGACTGGATGCCAAGCTTTAATTTGGGGCAGGGAGAGAAGGGGGACAGAGGCTATTCGGCCTGCAAAGACACAAACAGTAGGTAAGAGGATAGTGTGGCAGGAGGGGTGCCTAACATAGATGGCGTCTTCTTGGGAGGTCTCCCTGAGGAAGTGACGTTTGATTGGAGTCTTGCAGAGCAAGAGCCGGGTGTCCAGACAGTCACAGGGGAGCCCACAGGGGCACAGGTCCCAAGGTGGGAACAGGACTGGCGTGCCGAAAGAGATGGGCCAGAGCATTAGGGTCGGGGAGGAGAGACCTGGTGAGGTGAGGCCACAGTGGAGGGTGACCACGGTCACTTGGGCTTTGCAGGCGGGGGCCAGGTGCTAATTCCCAGGCTGTTGGGAAGCCTTGAATGGTTGTGCCGAGGCTGTGGTGTTCTGTGATTTACATTTTGAACAGTATGATGGGGAGTGGGTGAGAAAGGATGATGGGGGCTGTCCAGGACAAGGATAGACACGGTCAACGTCTGTGGGGAGGTAGAGCTGACCTGATGGAAATATACAGCCCTTTTGTCCCATCATCTCTTGGCCCCTCTGCCCCCGTCCAAACACCTTTAATGTATAAAGCACTGCTGACTAAATTCCCATGAAGTTTACTACAGGGGAAACCGGCAAATATTTCGTATTTAAATTCTTTTGTGGGAAGACAGCAAGCAGGGAGAGAAGAATGCTTTTCATTCCCTGCTTTCAGTCTCCTCAGAGTGGCCATGTGAGTCATTTTGCCTAAAAGGGACCTTCTTTTGTTCACGTTTTGGCTGATGTGTTTACTCACTTTCAACGGGTTGCTATCTGCTCCGGCCACCCGCCCCCAGAGACAGCTCCTGTCCCCTTCCCTGTTGGGGCTACCGACACAGCTCTTGAAAGAAAGTTGTCCAGTCCGAATGAAGCATAAACATGTCAGCTTTGTGGACCGGACAGCAATTCCTTACGCGGTGTGTGTGCAAAACTCTCTTTTAACGGTTTGGCAAAGTTTCCGCAGCTGCAGTGGTCCCGTGTTAGCCATTCATTTCCTCCAAGACATTTGGGTGGAAAATCCACAAAACAATAATAGATCAATACATTTAAATTAGAACTTTCAAAAATTCAATAATGGTATTTACAAATTAATAAAGCACTGTAAAGAAAATATCTGCACTTCTTTATTTAGGGATACAGTTAATTTTTTCATTGATTAAGCATTCTTTTGGTGGATGGGATGTGGGTAGGGAATTTTTTTTTTTTTCCTAAGGAGGAAGTCCTGTGTGAATTCTAGAGGTATCAGTGTATTTCTGGCGGCGCACGAATGTTGCTAATGCATCGCTCAGACAGGGATCAGCGGTGAGAGAAGGAAGTGCGGCCTGGCTTGGCAGGAACTGCATCGGAGGTGGGGACCCAGTGGGTCACATGCAATCCAAGTGGTTTTGGTGGGGATGGAGGTAATGGCAGGCTCGTAAGTCCCTGACTTCAGAACATATGGGTGCTCCCTGTGTTAAGGACGCTTGGTATAGGAAATCATCCTTTATCAAACACAAATCAGGGAGCCATTCTTCTTTGTTCAAAAAAATTCCCCGTGGAGAGCCTCAAAATTGGCCAACTCACTCTCGTGCATCTGGAATAAAATGCAGGTTTTCGCCCATAAAAGCAATGAATGCAACTCAGGTTTTTGGGAATGTATCTATGACATCGAGCTGGGTAGATCTTTCCTTGCTCAGGCCTGGGGTTTGTCCCACTGGGACAGTGTGCAGGCAGCTGTACCCCTGCTAATGTTCGTTGTGGACCACATACTGCACGTGGATGGGGCAAGGCGGTGAACAGGGGGCAAAGCCAGGTTCTCTCAATGACGCACCATACAGTGGATGGCACGGGGTGGGTGCCTGGTGCTTTTTCTATCTAGGGGTCTCATGGGCAAGGCCCTGTGTTGGGCTCCCTGGGGGCCTTCAGTCATGGATGTATATCCTGACACGGGGAGCTAAGACGCTGCACGGAGACTGCCAAATGGTGTAGAGTGTGACCGTCAAAGGATCACTCACACACATTGCTGTGAGGATTGGGGGAGGAGGAATGGGGGCCCGGATGGCGTTTAGAAAAGCCACGCTCCCAGCTGGAGGTGGGAGAAGGAGGAAAGGGCGTTGAAGAGGTTGGAACAGCCAGGAGGCAAGGGAATAGCAAGAGGGAAGGGAAGGTGGTTGAGTTTGGTGACCACCCCAGTGGTGGAGGGCAGCAATGATATTGGGGGTGGTTGTGGTTGTGGTGACTGGAGGAGGCACAGGCCACCTGCCTGGGACACCACCTGCCCTGGGAAGCCATGCCATTTCCAGGGAGGGGGGACAGTTTCCTGCTGGAGGCCTGGATGGGTGTTTCCTGTGGGCTGGGGGACTGGGCAGTACCCTGGCTGTGAAGCGAGATTCCTCCTCTGGTCATTCTTGACCGTTCTGTTGTGCTGCCATCATCAATCTCCCCACCTCCACCGCCAGCTGTTTGCTGTTCCTAATGCAGGGGTGACTCCTGGTTAGCTGCAAGGTGGAGTCCTACCATCTGAGCTCAGCATTTAAGGCGTCCCTGCACCAGGCCTCACTAAGCATCCTTAGCCTCCTTATAGGCTCTAACATGGAAGCTGCCTTCTCATGGGTGTGAGCACAGCACACGCCGTCCACCCCACACCTGGGCTTACACAGTTCCTTCTACTGGTGTGCCACCCGCTACCCCCAGCTGTTCAGACTCGGCTGTTCAGGCTCACCTGCACCGTAAACCTCCACTGTCATCTGCACTCAGCCTTAGAGGTACCACCTTGGGATATCTTTTGTGTTGTTGCTTTGTATCCCCGGCTGGGTGGAGCCATGGACCCTGTGGAGCCTTGTGTACTTGTGGGACCTTAATGGAAATGCCCGAATGAATGAATGAATGAATGGCAGTCCCCAGGTCACTGAACTGACAGATGTTTTTCGGAGATCGTGTGGACAACTGGCGTTGCATCTGAGGCCCCCCCCACTACCTGGCTCTGTCCTACCTTCCCTGCTCCATCTTACATGACATGCTCCCAGCCCCTGCCCTGTCCCTTTTCCATGCCACCTCTTTTCTGTGTCCCGGAGCACCTTGTCATTCCTCAGATACCCGGACCCTCGGGTTCTCTATGCCCTTCGCGTATGTATGTCCTTGTCTTAGAAAGCCAGCCACTTATCCTTCTTCCCCCCACTTCAGAAAATTCCTGTTCATCCTCCAGAATCCCACTGAAAAGTCATCCCACTGTGGAAGCCATTTCTCTTGGCTCTGGGTGGAATTAGCCCTCTGTTAGCTGACCACACAGTATAGTCTGCCTACACATCTGCCCTTCCTGCCTCTTGTCTCCCCTGGCACGTAGTAGGTGCTTAGTGTTTGCTAATATGAATATCTGTGGACATCTAAGGCAGTTCCAGGCACACAGCCGGAAGCCCTGGGCATCAGGTGTTTATTTTTAGGCTCTCGGGAGCAGGTTTTGGTGGAAGAAACTTGGCAATCCCTCCTACATCTCCTGGCACAGGTGTATCGTGGAGAAGCAGTGACAGAGCTCGTGTGCGGGTTGGCGGTGTGTATAGGAGGGGACTGTATCTGAGGGCTTATCCAAAGTCACAGTGTATCAGCAGTTTTTAAGATAGCATGTTGACATCTGCGTGTTAAGATTCTGATAAAAAAGATGCTGGGGGAAGCATCGTACAAGCAGGAGCCGGTCTGTTTGATTTGCAATCGAAGCATCAGTGGAAACGGAAAAGGTGGTCGGTGGAAGGGAGAGCTCTGTTTTTTATGTTGTAGCTGGCCCGCGTGTGACACAGGCCCTCATCCACAGGCTCCAGGGCCCTGTGGTCAGAACCCGTTGAGGCCTTGGGATGGCGTCACAAGAAAGCCTGAGCATAACCTGAATGTGGGAGAGGGCAGGTGGTCGGCTGTGAGCCGCTGAAGGAAACGGAGCTTGCCCACCCGGGAAGGGACCGTCACTGGCCACAGCCTGACTTTGAGTCCTGCCCCACACAGTCGAGGCCGAGGCCCCACGGCCCCCGGTTGCCGCGAGCGGGGCCCAGAAGACCTCGCTTAGCAAGGCTGGTGTAGGGAGGTGCTCGAGAGCTGCCCGCTCCCTGCTCTCCCGTGGCTGATGGCTGTGAGGGACCCACTGCTTCTTTCCAAACCATTTATTGCCACTTACCAAGGGCTTGGTTTACATCTGCCGCTGAGAGCAGAGCGCTCCCAATTTGGAAGCCGTGGAGGCCGTTTTTCACCCACACTGACATAAGCCATGACTCTCGAAGCTGATGACACACTCCAGATAAGGTCAAATGCTCACAGAGAGGGACATTTGTTGCCTCTGTTGCTTAATCCCTGTTTGTAGAGAAGCTGAAGACACTAGTGGCTGTTGGGATGTGCCGTCCTTGTCCCCAGGGGGCCTGGCTGGAGGGCACGGCCCCCTCCACCTTCCTCTCACACGGACACCTACTCATCTGCCTGCCCAGGACATGGGCCAGCCTAGAGAGGGGTGCAGGCCCAGGAGAGGGTGTGGAGGGAGGACAGGCACCGGCCTGGCACGGGTGGGCTGGTCAGTAGGCTGCACCCCTCGGGTCCCCATTCCTCCTCCCAAGTCTACCCGCCCCGCCTCCCATAGCTCTCAGATCCCAAGGCCTTCGAGGCTGTGCACGAATGTTGATCTGGCCAGGAATCAACAGCTATGAGAAGTGGGCTGTGGGGAGGTAGAGACAGTCAAGTAGCTACCGGACTTCTGGCGGAGGGGGGAGGTGTAAATTAAAGTCCACCCTGGTGGCCTCTTTTGCTTAATCTGAGTTAAGACGCGTGAGCCAACACACCACCGCGCCCAGGGACCTCGGTGAAAATGCACGTGTGCATTTCCTCTCCGAGAACTGGGGTGAAAGACGTCATGTGACTTTGCACGCCAAGTTAAAACTACCTGCAGTTGTGGGTGTCAGCGAGGACCGGCGGGTGTCCCAGGGCACCCACCAGATGGGGGTCCCGGCTCTTCAGGCCACCATGGCCACCCTCGCAGTGCTTCTGCCCAAGCCCACACGGCCCGCTGGCAGCTGGGGTCCCCAGTCCACAGGGTCCGGCGTGGCCTCCAGCTGTGGCCTCTCAGGGCTTTGCCATCCAGCGTGCGGCGTGGCGGGGGGCAGTGCCTGACACCCTCAGGCCCCTCCCAGATCACGCCCTCCCTCAGTCACGTCGTGGGGCAGGGGTGCTCCGACTTCCTCACTTCCGGGAACGATCCAGCTACATGAGTGTGAACTTGCAGGGTGAGGTGCTGTCATCCGGAGACCAGCTCTTTGTAACGCAGGACTGTGCTTTTCAGGTTCTTTCAGGCTTGGGCTGCAGTGGAAGATGTATCTGTTTTTTCCCGGCTAGTGAGTGCATGGCAGCTAATGTGAAGACGGAGCTTCAATTATGGAATTCCCCTGCATCCCAAGACTAAAATCTTGTCCTCGTTAGGACAGCTGGCGATAGGACATTTATGCAGTGACTAACTGACTGTAGGGGGCCTGCTTCCTGGAAGTCACCCCTTCCGTGCAGCAGCGGCCCCTTTGGGAGGTCTGAGGGCTGGATGGGGTGGTCTTGTGGGGAGGACGGAGTCCCCAGGCCCACTCTCGGAGCGCCAGCTTCTCCACCGTGAAGCCAGAACAAGGGACTGTGTGCGAGCCCCTCCGCTTCCCTTCCCCCAGTGTGGATTTCCTCCATGTCCCCGGAGGTCCCCGGTGTGGGACTGCCCAGTGTGGGCTCCCACCCTACACTTGCTCTCTGCACCTTTGCAGAGGCGCGGTCTGGTCTTAGGACTCCCAAGTGAAGCACTGGGCTGTACCACCCCTCCACACAAAGGCATTTTTCAGAAGGTCACCGTGGGGTGGGTGATCTTCCCGTGCATGGAACCTTTGGGGAAGGGCTTCCTGGGAGGGGGAGCGTCTGCTTAGAGGGTGATCACAGGGCCCCTGCTGGATCTGAGTAACATGGGTCAGAGTCTTGCCCTCCCTCCATCGACTCTGGGCACAAGATCCTTGTAAAGAAAATTAACATTGGGCCCAAGACGTATGTTTACCACTGGAGGTCTTGTATGTCACCTACACTTCCCGGCTCGGAATCTCTTACCTGTTCGGTACAGGTAAAATGAGTAATGACTTGCCCCCAGGGACTGTATTGTGGTGACATTTATCGTGGGCCAGATCTAGGCCTTTCTTACCAATGGGGAAATTCCAGACTGGGCTAAGCTGGGCATAGGACTGGACCCATCGAAGGTGCTGGCTTGGAAAATATCCTTTGGGTAGATACACGATAACGCCCTTGGCCGCTGAATCCTGGTGGATCCACTCCCTCATTTTTTCCCTGCCCGCAGGGGTCCTGCTGGCCCACAGAGATAGCAGATAGCTGCTGTGGGCACCCTTGCCTCCTGTCTTCTAGAAGGACCATTTGGTTGCTGAGTGCATTGTTGTGACATTTTCCAAGTTGAGCTGTAAAGGTCTCTGAGAAAAGATGTTTCCAGCAGAACTGGAGAGGAAAGACGGCTGGCCAGGCCCCATGGCATGCACCACTCGTCTGTTTTCCCCGAAACGTCCCAAATGGCTGCTGAGGTCCGTACCCACCTATGCATACTGCCCCCTGCCCTGGGATGTCTCCCCAGACATCCCGCTCAGGACCTCAGGGACTTTCAAGGACATGCCTGTGTCACTGAGGTGCCTGCCCCGTAGGGGAAAGTTTACTCGCCACTTAGCGTTTGCTGTCAGCTGAATCCATTTCCTATGGGCCCCTGAACTGTGGCTGAGACTGTGGAGCAGAAAGAAGAAAATCCTGCTAATTTGCTTTTCTCTTTACTTTAATCTTCAGTTCAGCTGTCCTTAGTGTACTTTGGAACTTAAAAAAAATGAAAACTGATAGGGCCTTCTCTTCTCTCCCCGTTAATAAGCTCTCAGACCAAAAAGGGCTTGGGAGAGGAGAAAGGCAGCGTGAGCCAGTAAGAGCGAGGGCATGAAATGAAACTCTGAGGGCCGTGGGGCATGCGGTGGCTGCCGAGGGTCTGCGATGCCAGCTAGTGGCTCAGGCCTGAGGAACGGTCAGGACCTGGGGTGTCCCGAGGCCGCAGATTCCCCCGGCCCCTCTTGCTGTTCCCAACTCACCAGCCAGGCTCATCCAGAGAATCTGCACCAGAGCTGGAGGTCAGCCTTCTGAGGTCTGAGGAGGCGTCCGTGCTTCCGAAGGCACTGGGCTTGCCGTGTCCTTCCTGGCTTTCAAAAACACCCATGTGTGCGTAGCCAGAGATCGGCATGGGTAGGCCAGGTGGCAGGCAGATCTGTGCATTTTCCAGAGGATTCTAACTGAGGCACAGGGAAACTGTCTGTCCTCCCCACACCCTCTGCTTATATTCAGCTCCCTTTAGCACCAGTGAGGGTTTGGGGCCACTGGGGGCATCCATTTTCATGTCAGAATAAACAGAAATCCTGACTTGTGAGCTTTCTAACTCTTCTCAGCAGAGCACTTTGTAAACCTCAGGCACGGCTCAGATATGTAAGATACGTAAGATTGTGTGAATGCTTGAGCACTGGCCACGTTAATATTCACTAGGAGCAAAGTTTTGCTTCTAGAAGTGCATGCTGTGGGCCTGAAGTACCCCAGCTTCAGCCAGAAGCAGAGATCCCAGCCATTGCCTCCGCATGTACCTGGACAGGTCATACCTGGAACGCCTCTGCCAACAGCCCGAGGAAGTACAGACCGTCTCTGATCCCAGGTGCAGAGGAGGGACCCTTGGCCCCACACCTGGCCCAGTAATCTCGATTTGGAAATGCTTGTGCCTGGGTGCTGCTTTTCCTCAGTGCCTAATATAAAGATGATAAAGCCCAGGACAGACTGGATCTGAAGACGATCAAGAAAAAGAGGGTAAAAGGTAAAGGAACTCGGGGAAAAAAAGACCCAAAAAACACAACCACCCACATTTTCTAATTTGCTCAGAAACTGAATCTTCTGCCAAACTTTTCCTTGTTCTGATTTCAACTCTGGCACCCCTTTCCGAGCTGTCTTAGAATGTAATCGTCTCTCAAACTGCTGGCACTGTAACCTTAAACCTTGTAATTGTGCCCCAGGACAAATCAGTATTAATTTAGCTGATGTGGCATATCTTATAAATCCTATGCTCTCCCTCTGGCCTCTCCTTGGTTCAGGATTTCCCAGGAAAGTGTCTGCCAGGAGAGACGAGCAGGCATGCCTTCGTTCTGTCTGAGGCTCTCAGCTGTCTGGGTGCCGGGGAGGGGGTTTCAGGCTCCTTGCCGTTGCAGGGAAGGGGGTGTCCCTGCTTTCATAACCCTCAGCCGCACCCACGCTCTGGGGAATTGGAGTCTTCCCTTGGGGAGCCCCAGGGCCCCGATGGGTGTCATCCAGAATTTGCAAGGAAACCAGACAGAAACCACAAATCCCCAGAGGCGGGGGAGGAGGGGGCAGAGAGAATTTGTGGTCAAATCTAAAATACAAGTGCAGGGTAGATGCAGCCACCACAGGGATTTCATTAAGGAGACCACAGAATTTAGCCTTAAGAAGTTCACACCCACGTGGAGGCTGTGCACGGTCCCATCTCAAGGGCGGCACACAAGGGCTGGGAAGCTCAGGATGTAAAATTCATGCCTTATGCCACCGCCGCCGCCGGTAATTAGCTGCGGTTACCTGGTTACTCTGTGATGCTAACCGCCGGACCCTCCGCTTTGGCTTCCGGATGAAGCCCGCAACGGGGCATCTCCCCAGCCAAGCCTGTGCTCTCTGTGCGATCTCCCAGTTTTCTAGGGTGTCTCTGTTCTTACGAGAACATCCGACCACCGTTCTTAAGTGAGCTAAAATTAAACTCCCAAACAAAGAATTGTAAGTGCTGTTTTCTCTCTAGAGTTGAAAATTGCACTAGAGTGACTTCTTCATTTAACTGCATTACGTTATGGTGGAAGGGACGGAGAGGACTGTGGTACAAAATAGTAATTAACTATTTTTCTCTGTCCTGAAAATTAGTGCATGGTTAGCTCAAAATATGACAGGGTACATGCTCATTTAATTTTTAAATGGCTTGGTAACTTCAACTCAAACCATGGCAGTAGATATGGGAGATTGTGTGGATGCTGAACACCCAAGGGCATTTGGAAACTACTTTTCTATTATCTTTTCTATTATGGCACAGTGTGACGGGTTAATTCACGTGTCTGGTCGGCAGGTGCATATGCCACCTACTGTGTGAAGCTGTCCCTGGGGAGAAGTGGTGTGTATGAGGGAGTCGTGTCGGTCATAAGTGCGGAGTAAGGGGAACAATTCTGAGGGCCACACAGCTCACCATTCGCTCGTGCATTCATTCAACAACCACATATGGAACTTCGTCACTAGGACCAGGTTCCTGCTTACTCCATGTTCCCACTTTACTAGGGAGGAAGCCAGGAGATATGCAGGTGCAACATGAAAAACGCAAGCAGAGGCACCCAGGAAGAGGGTGCAGCTCATTCATTCATTCATTCATTCATATGGTCACTCAGTAATTCATTCATCGCCAAAGATTTTATTGGAGACTTACTATCCACAGGGGATATGATGATGAACAAAAATAGACTCCATCCCTGTCTTTGCGGAACCTTGAGTCTGGAGGGAGGGACAGATATTCGTTAGAAAATCGTATGAACATATACAAAATCACGACTCGGGCAGGTGCCTTAGGGAGCGGTCTCTGGAGCTCTCAGAGCCTCCCTGCCAGGGCCTTGTACCTGGGAAAGTATAATCTCAGCAATCTTGGGTGGGGGGTAGACAGGCACAGCAGAAGGAAGAGCATTCTGGCAGAGGGAAGAGTGACTGCAAAGGCCCTGTGGCAGAGGGAACTACTCAGTGAATCTGAGGACTGGAGGGTAGGCAGTGGGGCTGCGGGCAGAGAGTAAGGGGATGTTGTGAGCTGGGTGGGAGAGAGAGGTAAGGCGAGACCACATAGGCCTTGTAGACGTGTTAAGGGTTTTAGTCTCCACAGTGACTGGTGGCTGTTATACAATGGGCAGAATTGCTTAAGGGCTCATGTGGGTAGGATGGATGCAGGGAAACCAGCAGAAGCTTGGGCGTGTGGTGGTGGTTTAGATGGGGTGGTAGTGAGGGAGATGGAGAGAAAACAGATGGGAAGCACGTGTGGGGAGAAAGCCCTTGGTTCCGAGGTGGAGGCCGAGGAGTCTGCCAGGATCGCTGGCCAGGGAAGGGAGATCCAGGCCAGGGAAGGGCACGCACAGATGACCAAAGGTCAGCCACACCATCAGATCAGCTAGCGGCACCCGGTGACTCTTGCTGACGTCGACCCACATAGTAGGGGCCTTTTACACACCAGATACCATGGACATCTATCTAATTGGTGGCCCAGACTCTTCCTTAGAGGACTTCAATTTCCTCCTTTGTCTCTTAGAGGATTATTTATATTTTCTGAAGCCAGTCCAACAGGTGTGCCCCCCTCTTGCCTACTTACCTATTATGAACCTGTACAAATTGGGTAATTGCGTGTGCAAGTGGGTAGTTCGGTGTCTAACTACCGATAGGTGTGTGTGTGGGTGTGTAATTACTCGATTTGCATTTGTAAACGCTCACTTCCTTAAACAGCCCTCTTCCCACTCCTGGTTCCCGGCCACCTTCCTGCCTCCCAGGGCACACATACCCAGGTGTGTGACGGGGCCAGGTGTGTCTCATACATCTGCTCCAGGGCACCCGAGGAAGCCACCTTCCGCGTCCCTCCCCCGGGCCCTGTGCGCCACCACACCCTCCCCACCAAGGGAAGGGAAACAATGTCATCTTTGCTCCAGTACTGGGTGGCGATTGTTTGCTCTGCCTGTAAATAGTGCAGTCTGCAAAGTACACGTGAGAAGTTGTTTCTTTACCCTCCCGAGAGACAATCCCCACTCATCAATGCCCAGGCCTTGCACGCAGCAGTGCTGGAGAGACTTGGGGGGAGAGTCACTGGCTTTGGGGTCACACACATCTGGCTCTCGGCTCGACTGCTCACGGGCCCGGCTACCCCTGCAGATAAAAGTCAAGCACGTAAAGGCTTTAGTGCCTGGTTGCAAAGTTACCCAACAGTGAGACTGTCACTTATATCGACGCCTCACTGAACCAAAGGAGGGTCTGGTCCTAGGCTTTCTGCTGTGCGAAAGGGACACACCTTAGGTGAACCTTAATTACTGCCCGTTTTCATGTCATCGGTGGTACAATATTAATAAAACTGATTTTTTTTAAAAGGGAGCTAACATGGGACGGCTACTTTATGACCCTACAAACATATAGTCTAAAAAACCCACAAATCGTCACTTTGGGAAACCATAAAGGGAATATCAAGTAACTGAAACATAAAAGTGGCAATTTTTTTTCTCGGTTTGCAACATCTACGGTAAAACACCCGAGACGCACATTTGGTTTGGGATGTTGGGGATGGGCAAGTTGTGGTTTAATGTTGACAGCCAGTCCTGCCGGTGGATGGAGAACGTTGACCCTGACGTGCCACAGTCACTGGTCAGGAATTCGTTCTGTGGGAAGAGGGCCCAGAGTCACCCAGACCTTTGTTTTATTGGCCTGAGGAGAGCCGCTCCTTCCCAGGACGCTGTGCTGGGAGGAGTCTATACGTTCCCCTCAGTGCTGCTGGTGATCCGGTTTTAGCACCATGTCCTTTTCCAACATCAAACTTTGCCTCTGCTGTGATGAAATGCCTCTGCACTTTGCTGAGTCTCAGATGCTGTAAAGGATCCGTTTCTGTTTAGTAGGGACTTTTTATCATTTTAATGCAAGTTAGGGCTTGTTTGGAGTGGAAGGTTGACAGTAACCGGATCACTTACATTTCTGTTTTCAGTCTTTTTAGTTAATAAAATTTATTTTTTAGGGCAGGTTTAGGTTCACAGGAAAACTGAACGGAGAGCAAAGAGATTGCCCATAAAGCCCCGCCCCCACATACTACCACCCCCACTTTGGACAACCCGCACCACAGTGGTACGTTTGTTACAATTGATGAACCTCCGCTGACACGTCATTATCACCCAAAGTCCATCATTACATCAGGGTTCACTCTTGGTGTACATTCTATGGGTTTGGACCAATGTATAATGACACGTTTCCACCATTGTAGTGTTTGGATGCTACAATGTACATTACAAACTATGGTACAAGAATTTCACTGCCCTAAAACGCTTCTCCGCTGTGCCTATTTCATTATGTTTTTAAAGACAACTTCTCATCAAGCAAAAAAATGCCAGTTACAAAAAATGCCATCCTTTTATTCAGCCAGAGGGATGCTGGAAAACTCCTCCCATTCCCACCCAAGAGGATGATTGTGTCCGTAGGAGGGAATTTGGACTGGTGGATTTCTTCCAAGGAAGGGATCACATGTCTGTGTTCTAGGGTCCGTAAAATAAGCAGTTTGAAAGGACATGTCCAATTTGACTTCTATTTTCTGGATCAGTTCAAAGTTCTAGAAGCATGCGGTTTATTTTTGTTTTTGGCAATTTCTTTAGATTGGTCTCCCCCATCCACCTGTTGCATAGACACTCAGTGTAGATTGCCAGTAGTTTACGGAGCAACAGTTTCCAGGAGGAGAATCTGCAAAGGGTTTTAGGGGAAAGGGGGACTTCTCACGGAATGTGTCCTGCCTCCTTTCTGTGCTGTGAGGGCAGTCTTTAAAGGGCTTCCTGACCTTCCTGTCAGATGGGAATCTTGGCCCTCCTGCAAACCTGCTTCTTCCTCCCCAGCCTCTTCGCAGAGCCCAGAGTTCCTGGTTGGCCTTTCGGCCTCCCAGGGCCCTAAGGTTGAACACCCAAGCATTTATTATTTGTTGGAACTTTGACTTGAGAGCTTGTTTAACAGAGACCAAGCTGGCAACATGGTTTGAGACTCGGTGGTAAGAGAGATTATACTGTTCCTGACTTTGCCTGCTAAATCTCGGGACTCCCAAACACATCATACACACAGTGTCTCAACCCACACTTTGCATCGTAAATGGAAGGTTTCATTGGAAAGAATTCTCACCGGCTTGGGGCTCTCCAGCTAGCCTCCTCTCTTATCTGTTTTGCCAAGCAAGACTACCCGTGATAAAATTGCATAGGACTAAATGTGCGCGCGTGCGCGCGCACACACACACGCCCACAAATGAATGTATGTGAAACTAGTGAAATCTACATCAGTTTTCTGCTTGTGATACTGTGCTGTGGTTATGTACAAGGTTATCGTGGGTAGACGAAGAAAGTAGGCAGGGTCCCTCTACCTTATATGTTATAGGACCTGTGAATCTATAATGATCTCAAAACAAAAAGTTAAAAAATAAAGCAGCTTTAAGTTCTTCGTTTGATATTGTCATTTCCATCCTACCCCTTAGATTTTGGTTTCTGGGTATTCTTCACAGATCTGTCTCATTTATTTAAATGTTAATTGGCCTCTTTAATTTGGTGTCAATGCTGGGAGCCAAACGGGACAGGAAGACCTCTTAGTGATTACCAGGTATGAGGACGTGGAGGAGGGGGTCTGAGAAGACCCTCATTCTTACAGGAGGGTAACCTGTGCTCAGAAACACGTGGATGTGAGAGAGAGAGAGAGAATCCTTCAGCGGAGAGAGTAGATTCTTGGCTCTCAACGTGGAGTGAAGATCTCACAAAAGAGGGCAGCTCCAGGGTGTTAGAAAGTACCAATAGAAAATGGCATGTCATTTAAACATTCATTTCTCAGTTTTCTTTTTAAGCCTTAAAACTTTGAAATAATTACAGGTTTATAGGAAGTTGCAAAGGTAATACAGGGAGGTCCCTGTGGACTGTTTACCTGGTTTCCTCCATAGTGTAGCGTTGACCTTTGAACAGCATGGATGTGATCTGCACAGGTCCACTTAGACACTGATGTTTTTGATAAGTATCATGCTGTAGATGTATTTTCTCTTCCTTATGATTTTCTTAAGACTTTCTTTTCTCTAGCTCACTTTATTGCAAGAATACAGCATATAATGCATATACTATCCAAAATAGGAGTTAATCGACTCTTTATGCTATTGGTAAGGCTTTCAGTCAATAGCAGGTGATCTGTAGTTGAGTTTTGGGCGAGTCAAAAGTTATATGCAGTTTTTGAACCACACGGGGGATCGGCGTCCCTGACCCCTGCCTTGTTCCAGGGTCAACTATAATAGCAAAACCAGGAAATTGGTATTGCTACGAGGTGCACAGAATTGTATGTTATTTGATGGCCTCTGTGCATTCCGTAAGTACCACCTCAGTTAAGATACAGACCTGTTCCGTCACGACAAAGATGTTGTGCACGCTGCCCCTTTGCGCTTGTAGTACTCATCCCAGCCCCGCCATTCTAGCCCCTGGCAGTTACTAATCTATATGCCATCTTTATGATTTTGTCAGTTTGAAAATATTAGGTAAATGGAATCATGCGTTAAATGGACCTTACTCAGCACGTTGCCCTTGAGATCCATCCACATTGCCGCGTGTCTCAACGTGCTGAGTCGTCCTCCATCGTATGGACGGACCACAGTTTGCTTACCATTCCCCTCTTGTGGGGGCATTGTGGTTGTTTCCAGCTTTCAGCTAACACAAATAAAGCTGCGGTGAACAGTAAGTCGACAAGTTTTCGTATGGAAATAGGTTCTCATTTCTGTAAGATGAATGCTCAGAAGTGCACTTGCTGGGTTGTATGGTAAGAGTATGTTTTGTTGTTTTGTTTTTGGGAGAGAGAGAGAGAGAGAGAGAGAGAGAGAGAGAGAGAGAGAGAGAGATTGAGAGTTCGAGGGGGTGGGTAGAGGGAGAGGGAGAGAGAGAATCTTAAGCAGCTTCCATGCTCAGTGCAGAGCCCGACTTGGGGGCTCAATCTCACAAACTGTGAGATTGTGCCCTGAGCAGGAATCAAGAATCGGATGCTTGACTGACTGAGCCACCCAGGCATGCCCTGTATGCTTTGTTTTGGAAGAAACTACCAAACTGTTTTCAAGAGTGGCTGTACCCATCTTGTATTCGGCTCAGCAATGGACGAGAGATCCAGTCTCTTTGCATCCTGGCCAGCACTTGGTATTCTCGCTGTTTGTTATTTTAACTGTCGTGGTAGGTGTGCCGTGGTATATACCGTGGTGGTTTTAATTCGTATTTTCCCAATTGCTAGTGAATCTCTCGTTCACTTGTTTTGAACGTCTTTCTATGCATTTATTTGAACATCCTTTATATCCTCTTGGTGAAATGTCTGATTGTGTCTTCTGCCCATTTTCTAATGATATTTTTGTCTCTTTACTGTTGAGTTTGAGAGTTCTTTGTATATACTAGATTCAGTCCTTTGTCAGACACGTGGTTTGCAACTATTTTCTCCCAGCCTGTGGCTTGTCTTTTCATCTTCCTAGCAGGGTCTTCTGCGGAGCAAAATTTTTTTTATTTTGATGAGACCCAATTCATCAATTTTACCTTTTATGGATCATGCCTTTGGTGCCATGTCTGAGAGCTCTTTGCCAGGGTCTAGGTCCTGATGATGTTTCCCCGTGTTATCTTCTTTAATGTTTTACCTTGAAATCTGTGATGCATTTTGAGTTAATTTTTGTGTAAGATGTGACGTTTAGGTCAAGGTCCCTTTTTTCCCCCCAGCACCATTTGTGGGAAAAACTATCCCTCCTCCTTTGAATTACTTGCACATCTGTGTAAAAAATGCCAAATGTGGAGGCTGCTAGTGGGTTGTCTGTTCTCTTCCATTGACATACACATCTTGGTCTTTGATGGTGAGAAAGAGGGACTCCGGGGTCCAGGTTGGGTGTCCCACCACCCAGTGCCTCTGGCTTCCAGTGAAAATGGGCGTGGCCCTGGGAGTGGGTGCAGAGTCCCCTGAGGGTTCACCCTGCACAGGAACACGTGGGAGGGATTTCCCAGCCATGTCTCCACTGCACACCCTCCCCCCCACCCCAGACACTACTGTTTTTGCCCTCCCTTTCCTTCTTTTCCTTGCTTACGCATGTTCTCGGATTAAAGTGGGATTTTCTAAAACAGATTTTTCTACCATGGGGTAAAAACCGTAAGTAAACAGAATTATCATAACAATTTAAATAGTAATAAAATATGTTTTTCTGTTTCTATTCAAAGAAGGGAAAGGTAACTAGAGAAGATGAAAGAAAGATCCGGATTTGTGGGTGGTAGGTGTGTGGTTTTTTTTCCCTTTTCTTCTTCAATAATAGGTACAGAGTTTTCGGAAGGGACTTCAAGGCAAAAGGAAAAAAATAGCATATACTGTTATGGGGTTATTTTTATCTTTCATTTTTATGACAACTTATTTGTACTTAAGAGAATCTTTCCAAAGAGTTAGAAGCATCATTAAATAAAGACTGTGAAATGTGCAATATGGCTTATTTATTTAAATGTTAATTGGTCCAACGAACACTTCTAATTAGCTCTATATTTGCTTAGCAAAAAGTTTTACAAATTCCAATTGTGAAAAGCAGCTATTTTGAGCTGGTTGCAGCCTCAGCTATGATTTTTCTATAGTTCTCAGCCCTTGAAGGCACAATTTAATTTTTCATGTATGCATACTAGCAACGGTAAACACTTGCGAGTGTAAAGAACCTTCTTTAATTAGCTGCACAACAATTAAAGGATTCACAAACTAAATTGAACCCTGTCTCGGTGCTTACTAGCTGAATTCCACCACCTGTCACAACAGCGCTTTGTTCAATCTGTTATGCAAAATCATTATAGCAATATAGCGGAGGGGGAAAAAAAAGAGAAAACAGCAATTATTTCTTACTTTTCTCTTGAATGGGTTATTTTGGGTTATACTGATGTCAGGTTCATTGAAGCTAACCTTTTGAAATCTGTAACAGCATAATACTTCTAAGGCTTCAGGATGGTTAGGAGAGTAGTTCGTTCTACCCTTTCAGGAGGAAGCCGTGCTCACCCGTACGGTGTGTGGGGCCTCTGATCACTTGAAACAACCTGTTCTAACTGTCCCAGCCACCTTCGATTTCCCCTTCTCACATGGAACCCTCAGCAGGCTCCTGTGTTGTAAAAGCATGCAAACCCCTGGGGATGTTAAAGATGCAGTTCTCAAAAACTGCCTTTCTCCAAAGCATGCCAGATCATATTATTTCAGCGGCTTTACTTACTATAAAAAATGTGTGTGTGTGTGTGTGTGTGAGAGAGAGAGAGAGAGAGAAAGAGAGAGAAGAGAGAGAGAGATTTTTAGTTTTTGGATATTAGAAAAAACTTTTTTTTTAAGGTTTAACAATTCGGTTTAAAGTGACCTGCCGTCCTGCAGATTGAGTTGGAGGGGAATGTTCACCCCTTTGCCGTTCGCACGGACAAAGGCTTTATTGTGAGGCCCAAACCCCAAGCCTGACACGGCAGACTTCTCCTTGTCGTCGAGGAATAAATGTTTACGTTCGGTGTTGCTGTCCTCTGGCCTCTGGCAGGAATGCTCACAGCTCTGTGCGGTCGGTCTCACGTGCAGAAGGGGTGAGAAGGGGTGCTGGCGGGTGGGCCCAACTCCGGCGACGAGCTGCCCTTGGACATGCTCCCTGGCAGTTGCCTAAAATGACATCAAGAACATATTGTTAGTCCCAGCCTCTGAAGCATATGTGATCTGGGCATTTCAGACGTTGGAGTGATTATAGACAAACAGCCGGGCTCATTCAGAGGGCCCGCGCTTTCCGGCATGTCACTATTTTTTTAGAAGTTGCCTCTTTACGTCATTTCACGAAAATGTGCAGAGAGGACAAGGCCGCCCTTTGAAAAGACAAACTCTTTCCCCCCAAAATGCTGGGAGACGGAAAGTGAGAGCCAAAGGTCAAAGGCTGAGCAAGAATGTGTTTCTCTATTTTTCCTGTTTCTCGAGCAGAGAGGAAACTCTTCTGGTTACGGCATTTGGGTCATTAAGACCGTTTCGAGTCAGGTCTGGGGGAGGGAGGTCGTGCAAGGTCTTGGCCCTGGCGGTGAGCTCCCCTCCGCTTGCTGCTGCAGACCCAACTCCAGGGCAAGTGTACTTCAAGTGAGTTATGGCCCACTTACTTGAAGTTTGTGAAATGCATGCCTGATCCGCGGTTGCAACCCCAGAGAGGACACCGCTCGCTGCCTCGTGCAGCCTCGGCTGCCGCTGAGCTCGGCGGCTTCCCTCCTGGTTCTGGGTCCAGCTGCTCTCTGACCGTCCCTGGCTCGTGCTGCGCTCCTGACGGGTGGGGTCTACACCAGGCCCGTGACGGGAGCCTGCTGGCGCCTCCGGGGGCTGGATGGTCACATAGTAGGCTCTCAGCGAACATCTGCTGGCCGGCGTACATGGAATCTCCACTTGGCTAAAGAATTCATGGGAATTTAAGGGTGAATTCAGGCAACTTAATCCTTTTAGCTTTCCCCACCACTGGCCCAGTGTTCGTCGTTCTTTCTTTTTCTTTCTTTCATTTATTTATTTTCCTGCTCTTCATCTAAAATCTCTTTACCGCAATGTACTGGTTGTTCTTTCCCACGTTCCTTGCTGCCCGTCCTAAAAACACAAATGGCACATGAAATGGCCTTCGGGTCAGCACCGTCCCGCAGAGGGCCTGTTACCACGCACACAGACCTGGGTCTGGGCACGCAGGGGGCCGCCCTGCCCTTCTGGGGGCTTCCAGTCTGTTCGGGGGAGCCCAGTCCCCCTGAGGCAACGTGCAGGCAAACTCAGGTGGAGATTCCGTATTCATGACAGGCTGGAGGGAGCCCTGGTTTTCCTCGACTCCAGGGTCCCAGGAATCCCAGCTCCATTAACTGAGGGCTACCGGAGGTCATGGTGGCTTAGGGGTAGATGTCTGGTACACGGAAAAGGTTCCAGCGATTCCATTTATCAGATGGGTGACTTTGGGCAAGTTATTTAATCTCTCTGTGCCTAGTCCCTCCATTATGGGTTTGATGATAGTAAAATTATCTCACAGAGTTGCTGTGAAGGGTCGCGTTAAGGCACCCAGAACAGTGTTCAGCACACATGGAGTGAGGTCGGTCACCGTCGCTGTGGTCCCTCAGTACCACTCCCTGAGCTTGGAGCCTTCCTAGTGTGTGAATGTCAAAGGCTGTGGCACTGAAAGCAGCTTCAGGCTGGATAGGCTCATGAGCGCACAGACCAGCGCCTTCTGGAAAGCTTCTTGAAACACGTGGAGCCACTGACGACTGCTCTTCTGCCTTTGGCCTCTTGCCGGCCTTCCTCCTGGTGTCTGTTCATGGGTCCGGTGCTCTAGTCTGGAAGGCAGGTTTTCAGAACCAGCATCATCAGAAGGTGAACCCAGCGTGTTTTCCACCTGGGCTTTCTGTGCATTGGAAATTGGCACCACCCACCGGGGGGATGTGTGGATGCCCTCCGTCCAAGGCAGATACCTGCAGAGTCTCTGTCGGAGTCAGGAGTTGTTGTGCATTTGCTACAGGAGAAATATGTGCGCTGTGCAGGGCACGTGGGAGGGGTACAGACACCTCTGACATATGACTTGTTAACCTAGTGCAGGCATCAGTGAAAGGGGACAGCTGATCAGCTGCAGTGAGCGCCAGGAGACAAACAGCCCGAGGAAGGAGAAGGGAGGCAGGAGAGTCTCATGTGGTTATGGGATCAGGAGAGGTCCAGGCACCAGGGGCCTGGGGCACCAGTCGGGGCTGCACTGATGGGCTGGGCTGGCCTCTGGAATGGGGTTTCCTTGGAAATCCACACCCTTTTGCTCTGGGCCGGGGGACATCAGAATGATGTAGGAGCACTCTGCTCTTTGGGGAAGGATAATTTGTGCGGCTATAAATACCTGAGATAGGAAATGCATATTTTTTAGCTCTGAGTATTGAGGAAGCTTGGATTATCTAGTGGTGGTTGGGGCCATTTCCTAGCTGTTTCCACCCTGAGAATCTGTGCTTGCCAGTTTTCCTTTAAAGGACTGAGCAAGGTGCCAGGGCCGGCACAGCTCGGCAATTGACACAATGACCCTTGGTAAATGTCTGTTCAGTGACTACATAACTGCATCCTGTGAACTAGGTTTCTGTCATGAATGTGCTCGTTTAAAACGGGACCCACATCTTGTTGGTGTTTCCCCATAAATTGCTACCACGTAACAGCCCCTTACGGTGATAACCTTTGGAAAAAACATGTGCCTCCTGAATAATCTAGAAAGAGCTGCAAGCCAAAGGGAGCTCGATGGAGAAGATGGAGAGGCTTTGGCAGCCACGTGGCCCCAGCACGTCAACCTGCCTCACCTGTAAGAGAAAGGATCTGGCTTTGGCAGAAATTGCTGCCTTTCTTGTGCCTGTCCCTTCACTCCTAGCCCAGCCCACAGCAGGTGGCTAGATGAACAGCCACTGGAACGAGGGGACCAGGCACTCCACTCCTTCCTGACCTCACGTGTCCTGTGTGACTGACAGGTGGCTTATATGATGCCCTGGATGCTGAAAAATCGACAGGAGAGCGTTTCTTTCTTCTCATTTCTATATACTACATTTTACTAATTTCTCTATCATTACATTCAAGCTTATTTTGAAAAATCAGAAATCAGAGTTGAACAGCTAGAAGGAAATAGAAATCCCTTAGTGATCACCAATGTTGACTCTTTGCTGTGCATCCTTCCAGACTATTTTGTGCATTTGCTTTCTTTCGTTGTTGTTGTTGCTGTTGTATATAAAGTGGGATTGTACTTCACGTGCCATTTTATAATCAAATGTTTAATTTAATGTATTCTTCTGCATCTTTTTTGATGAGCGCAAGAACAATTGTATAACTACTACCCTAATTTATTTATTCAGTAGAATCGTGGGGGTGGCTATTTAGATGTGCTTTTTTTTTTCTCTTTTGATGTAGGGACTAAGCTCTTTGTCTTTGGCTCAAAGAAGGTGACTGGAGCTCCCTTTCTGGGAAGGAAAGTGACAGTCATGGAATCAGTGGCATTGTTTTCTCTGACCTAGTGGGCACTATGAATGTTTGCCCTGGCAGATTCATCAGCACCCCTGAAGGGGTGCAAGTCTTCGGGTCAGAGGTAGAGATGTGACAAAGGTGGACTGTGTCCCTTCTCCTGTGCATGGGTATGTGGACATGTGCACATACAGATGTGTGCACAGTTTAAAGGAAATTCAATCTGCTCTTCACCCAGGTTTCCAGTGATTGAATCTAAACCACACAGACCACGGGGAAAAGTGTGAACATCTAGGCACCACACCCTAGTGTAATTGGCCACTGCCCCAGCTTCTTGAGTGTCCCCCATGGGTGTTAAACATTCTTCTATATCATTTTTAATGAATGCGTAGGATCGAGTTCAGAGTGCGCCCATTCAAGCCAGTCTTCCCCATTTTCTGCTGCCTTCCACCCTCACTCCATTAACCTTGGTCCTTTCCATTCATCTCCTCCAGTGCTCCCCCTGTATTCCTTTTCCAGGCTGTGCCCCTTTTTCCTGGAACTAAAAAGTCACCCACTGCTAATGCTGTCAAAATCTTCTTGACCTATGATGTGAGCTGGGAACTACTCCTCTGCCAATTTCAGAAGCTGAGAGGGACGCTGGTGGGGGGCAGAGGAAGGAAAAGGAGGAAGGACATCAGGTGGCCCCACTCCTGATTTGCAGTCTGCCTTTTTTCTTTGTTATTCATTATTTATCCATCCATCCATCCATCCATCCATCCGTTCATCTGTCTGTCCATCCGTCTGTCCGTCCATCCATCCACTCGTCCATCCGTCCACCTGTCCATCTGTCCATCCATCCGTCCATCCATTCTTCCACCTGTAATATTCCACCTGTGCATTCATCTTTGGTATCTAGAATGGTGTGAATGGATGGATGGATGAATGAATGAATGAATAAATAACAGAGATAAGAGGTCTTGAACTTGGAGAGTTTATTTGTTATCAACAACCCACAACAGGACTCCCCATGAAATTCAGATTGCTCCTACTGACATTACCTTCTGTACCTTGTTCGGCTGAAAGGGTGTCTGAAGGCCCAATCTTGCAGAGTTCTCTTTTCGAATGTAATTTACATCCTGCCTCATTTTCTCCTTCTGGATCCCTGTCTTCCCACACCATTTTCTCCCTCCCTTGGCAGCAGGCAAGGAAGAAGGGCAATCTAGTTGCACTTTATTAACAACACTCTGATGAACATCATTTTAGTGAGATCTTAGTACACATTCTTAATTATTTCTTTAGGTTTAATTGCTAGATGTGGAATCGCGGGTTAAAGGAAATGCACATTCAAAGATTTTAATACTTGTTGCCAAAGTGCCCTGTCCTTCAGGCATGTCATGCCACATTATTACCTCCCCAACACACACATATGATAATAGTGCCCCTTCCTTATATTCTGCTAATATTGTATTATTTAACAAAGTGATATCAATTTGATATGGAAAGTGCCTCATTTTACTTTTCATTTCTTGAGGATAACATAGATGTATATCTATATTTTATGTAGTTATCAATCTCTGTATATTTTTTTCTCTC
Source organism: Prionailurus bengalensis (assembly GCF_016509475.1). NCBI lineage: Eukaryota > Metazoa > Chordata > Mammalia > Carnivora > Felidae > Prionailurus > Prionailurus bengalensis. Next base: position 22,650,555 of record NC_057352.1, on the reverse strand, counting down.
TCTCTCCCTCTCTCTCTCTCTACACACACACACACACACACACACACACACACGCACACACACACATATATATATGTATATATATGTGTATATATATGTATATATATCTTTAATGAAATGTTTATAGTTCTTCTTTGGTGAATTACCTGTTTATGCCCTCTGTGTGATGTCTTTTGAGTACAGTATTTGAATTTTTCTTTTGAATTGTAGGGTCTCTCCATACATCAAAGATATTAACTCTTTGTCTCTTGTATATCTTGTAATTGTTTCTTCCAAGTTTTTCACTTGCCTTTTAATTTTGTACATGGAATTTTTTAATGAGATAAAGGGATTTAAGTGATCAAATCTTTTAATCTATTCCTTTGCTGTCTTTGGTGTCATGTTTTGAAAATAATTTCCTACCCCATTATTGTATTAATATACTCCTAAATTCACCTTCTTATGTATTTATGGTTTTATTTTTAAGTATAAATTTTTAATCCATCAAACATTTATTTTGAGGTATATTATTAAGGCAAAATTTTGTATACGTACATTACACACATATATACATATTCATGATTTGCTATTATGAATGAGATTTTAAAATTGTACTTTCCAACTGATATATAGGTTATATAGGAAAACTTAAAATTTTTTTTTTTAACGTTTATTTATTTTTGAGAGAGAGAGAGAGAGAGAGAGAGAGAATGAGCAGGAGAGGGTCAGAGAGAGAGGGAGACACAGAATCCGAAGCAGGCTCCAGGCTCTGAGCTGTCAGCACAGAGCCCGACATGGGGCTTGACCTCACAGACCGCTAGATCATGACCAGAGCTGAAGTCAGACATTTAACTGACTGAGCCACCCAAGCGCCCCGGTAAAGTTTTTTATATGAATAAAACAAGTTTTGAAAATCACATCAGAGAAATATAGAATGAGCAATGAAAGTCTTATTTTCCACTCCTACCTTCACCCCAGTCCCACTGCATTCCTAAGAGGTAATGATTATCGGCAGATTGGTGTATTTCTATCTATATATACAAAATACATCAGGATATAAAGGAGTGTGTGTGTGTGTGTGTGTGTGTGTGTGTGTGTGTGTGTTTTAACTAATGTGGGAAAATCCTGTATGTGCTGATTTGCCACTAGCATTTGTCCACTTAATATAGAGAGCTATTTAATTCTCTTAAACCTCAATAAAATACCAGTGCATGAATATACCAAAACTTATTTCAGTATTTCCAAACTGATCAATGATTGTATCATTCCCATACTTTCTCCAGCTAAACACAGGCTGCAGTAAATATTCTGGAACATACCTGTATGAGTATTTCTATAATATAGATATCTATAAGTAGCATTGTTAGGTTGAAAGGTATGCACGTTTCTTCTTTTTTTAAGTTTATTTATTTATTTTGAGAGAGAGCCTGCGCGCATATGCACACATGTGAGCGCAGGAGGGGCAGAAAGAGAGGGAGAGAAAGAATCCCAAGGAGGCTCAGTGCTGTCAGCACAGAGCTGGACATGGGGCTCAAACTCACAAACTATGAGGTCATGACCTGAGCTGAAATCAAGAGTTGGACGATTAACCGACTGAGCCACCCAGGTGTCTCAGGTATGTATGTTTACAATGGTCATGTTTATTATTGAAATGCTTTTTTCCCCACCTTGTGCTTATTTAATTTTTAATATTTAATTAATTTATTTGTATTATCACAGTATAGTGGACACACAATGTTATGTTAGTTTCAGGTGTATACCATAGTGATTCAACAATTTTATACATTACTCAGGGCTCACCATGATAAGTGTAGTTGCCCAAAGACAATGAAAACACTAATTCAAAAAGATACGCACACCCCTGTGTTTACTGCAGCATTATTTACAATGCCAAGATAGGGAAGCTGGATGGCTTTTTAAAAGGGGCCACCAGTTTATATATCCGCAAATAGTGTGTGAGAGTGGTCAATCTCTCACACACTTGTCAACAGTGTGGGAATAAAGCTCTAGTTTGGGGCAGTCTGGCACACTACAAGTATTTTAATTTTAGGTGAATTTCCCTTAGTGTTTTCCTAAAGGTATACTTTCCATTTCTATGACTTCCCTTTTAAATGGCCTCTTTATATTTTTGCACATTTTATGTTATAATTTGTTCTGTGCCCTAATGACATAAAGGAGGTCTTTATATATTGATATCCATATTTTGTGTATGTGTTCTGCTTTTTGATTAATGGCATTGGATTCTTCTTCACTAAAGGTGATGAGAAAAATGTCTCCTACATTTTCATCAGTGACCTCTTTTTTTTTTTAAATTTTTTTTTACATTTATTTATTTTTGAGAGACAGAGAGAGACAGAATGTGAGCAGGGGAGGGACAGAGAGAGAGGGAGACACAGAATCCAAAGCAGACTCCAGGCTCCGAGCTGTCAGCACAGAGCCCGATGTGGCGCCTGAACCCACGAACCGTGAGATCGTGACCTGAGCCGAAGTCGGACGCTTAACCAACTGAGCCACCCAGGGGCCCCAATGACCTCTTAGTTTTAACCATATTTTTGTATGAAGTAGTTTTCTAAATGACCTATTGTCCCAATATGTTTATGGATCCATCTATTACTTCACTATGTATCTGAATCATCTTTATTAAAACCATGGGTCTCTTTTGAGGTTCTCTCTATCTGGCCCATTGACTTATTTATCTACTCTTGTATACTGCCCCACTATTTCAAGCATAGCGTTTTACTATATTTTGATTTGATAGTGTGCATGCTCTCTCTTTATTCTCCTTTCTTAAAACTTGTTTGACAATTAACACTTTTTTTTCAAATGGGTTTTATCTCTCACTGGCTAAATTTGATCATATTGGCAAGTTAGCTTTAACTTATAGATTGAGTTACAATAGCATCTTTACATCTATGAACATGGTATGTCTCTTCCTTTATTCAGGTTTTATCTTATGCCCTTCCATAAAGTCTTATGTTTTACTTCATGTAGGTCTTGCCCATTTCTTATTATATTTGCAGTATTTAAAATTTCCCCTGACAATTTAGAATTTTTTTAGTGTATAAGAAAACAATCATTTTCAGTAAATTGATCTTTGACCTCTTACTACACATTAATTAGTACTAACAGTTTTACGTTTTATTCTTTGCATTTTTTAAAAAGATATTTATTTATTTTGAGAGAGAGAAGGAGGGAGAGAGGGAGAGTGAGAGTGAGCATGAGTGGGGGAGGGGCAGAAAAAGAAGGAGAGAGGTAATCCCAAGCAGGCTTTGGATAGTGCAGAGCCCGACACAGGGCTTGTTCTCACAACGGTGAGATCTTGACCTGAGCCGAAGTCAAGACTCAAATGTTTGACTGAGCCACCCCGGCACCCTGTATTCTTTGAATATTTTACATATAGTCATTTTCATCTGCTACTAGTGACAGTTTTGTCTGCTGCTTCTCAATAATTACATTTTATATTTTATTTTCCCTTTTTGAAACTCACATTATTTGCATTGGCTAAAACTTCCAAGATGGTGTCTTGTTGCTAGCTTTAATAGAAATGCCTTCAATATTTTGACATCAAACATAATGTCCAATGAAGGCCACTTATCTTTCTGTAAACTAAGAAGAAATGTTGAGTTTTATCAAGTGCTTTTGGGATACCTTTGGTATAATATGGGTGTTCTCTTTTAAGATATTATTATAATGAGTTGGTAGATTTCCTGTTGTTGAATGACCCTGAATTATTGGAGTAAACTCTAGCTGTTCTTTCATGAATCGTTACATTAATATCCTGCTAGGTTCATTTCATTCATAGTTTATTTAGGATATTTACATTTATGTTAGTCAATGATATTGCCCTATAGCTTCTATAGGTAGCAGCTGTAGTTTTTATTCCTCCTCCCCTCCTCCCCTCCTCCCTTGCCTCCTTTCCCTCATTTTCCCCCTCCTCCTTCAGCTCACTGAGTCCCCAAGTAAGTCGAGGGCTTACTCCTCCTGCTCCTCTTATTCTTCCTCTCCTCTGCTTTCCTCTGTACTTCTCCTACGACCACTATCCTATTCTCAGAAAGAACTGGGGATTTTTCTGGTTGTCTGTGCTCTGGGACAGTTGATAAACATAGAGATAATCTGTTCCTTTGAAGGTCTGGTAAACTGTGAGCATGCAACTGACTGGGGCTTTTTCTTTTAATATAACTGCTCATTATCTTTTACATTTCTACTATGATTATTATTTTAGTGAACTTTTCATTGAGTTGTATCTGATCCTTTTTTCTAGGTAATCATTCATTTCAATATATATTTTCAAATTTAGTAGTATAAAGTTGTTCTGTGTTCTATTCTAATTTTTTTTAATTTTTAAAAATGTTTTATTTATTTTTGAGAGAGAGAGAGAGAGAGAGAGAGAGAGAGAGAGAGAGAGAGAACAAGCAGGGGAGGGGCAGAGACGGGGGGAGACAACAGACTCCAAAGAAGGCTCCAGGCTCTGAGCTGCCAACACAGAGTCTCACGTGGGGCTCAAACTCATGAACTGTGAGATCATGACCTGAGCCAAAGTCAGACTCTTAAACAACTGAGCTACGCAGGTGCCCCTATCCTAATTTTTAAGGCTCCTTTGTGTATGAGTTTGTTTCCCATGCCTCAATATTCATGTTGTTTGTATTTTCTCTATTTTTATCCATATTTCCAAATCTATCTATCTATCTATCTATCTATCTATCTATCTATCTATTTTTTGGTCTTTTCAAAGAACCAGCTTTTAGAAAAGTGTATTATTTTTTTCTTCTTGGAAGACTGGGGAGAGGGTGTTCTATATCATTAGTTTCTGCTGTTCTTTTTATTAATCCCTTCCTTCTACTTTCTTTGGGCTTATTTTTACATTTCTCCCCAGCTTCTTGAATTGGAGGCTCAGTTAACTTGTCTTCAAACCTATTCACTTTCTATTCACTACATGTCAGGTTATAAAATTTCTTTTGAGGACTGTTTGAGGCACTTCCTGGAAATTAGGTTTTTCTCTCACTTTATTTTTACTTTTAATTTGAGTATGTGGATAATATGTCTTCTGTGTTTTAGAATGTTATTTTCCTATGTGTGGCCTACAACATGTAACATTTCTGAAATGCTGCATGGTGTATATGTGAAGGTTTCATAGTTTTGTTAAATATGGAGTTCTGTCACTATATTCCTAGTTTTAAACTTATTTTTAGATGTAGTAACAGTTCCCTGATGGATTTGTTAGTTCTGTGTTTTACATTAGCTCAGGTTTTGCGTTATTCCATATATTAAAGCTTTGCTGTGAAGTTCACAGAAGTTCATGACTATGATAGTTTCTTGTAGATTTTGATAGACTGTGCCCTTTTTTTGGATATAAAAATACCCCTCACCTATTTGATATTTTTGCCTTAAATGATATTTTTTTTCTGATACTGATATTGTAATACCTGCATTTGTTTTGCTAACACTGTTTCATATATGTCTTTTCCATTCCTGTAGTCTCAACCTTCATGTGTAAACTCGTTCTCACATAAGTAGTATAAAACCGGGAAATTTTGTACATATATTGAACCTAATCCAATATCTGGTATTCTCTCTTTTTGACATGATTTTGCACCATTAACATGTATTAAGTTTACTGACATGTTTGGTTTTATTTCTGCTATCTTATTTTATGTTGTCTCTTTACAATGTTATATATCAAGCTTTATTTGTTCTTTTCTCTTATTGTATGGATTACATTTTCTTTTCTTTCTTTCTTTCTTTCTTTCTTTCTTTCTTTCTTTCTTTCTTTTTTCTTTTTTACAACTTAGAGATTATATACCTGGGATCTAATCCTATAGTAGTGACATTTAATTTCCAATATGTATATTTGAACTTGTGTGTGTGCACGTGTGTGTGTGTGTGCAGGTGCGCGTAGACCCTCATCATCCATTTCCTCTCTTCAACAAGACAAGAATCTGAACATGCTTTCACTCTTTATCTTATCTGTCATCTCACCCCAGGCCACCCCCTTTCCCCTTTCTTTTATGTTAAAATGATCTGTGATTTTAATTCCAGGATTTTTCCTTCACGTTATGCACTATGCGTTATTTAGATTTAAATATAAATTTTAAGTGACATTTTGCTCACCCCTATTTTAATATCTTGTTTCTTCTGTTATATTCAATCTTTCAGAGAAAGTCTGAGGCCTCACATGTCTGAAAATGTGTGGCTTTTTAAAAAATTTTGTGCTTGATGCTATGTATAGAAGTCTAGGTTCAAAGTAACTTCTCCCAGCCCTGTGACACTATATACCCTGATTGTTTTGAGACATCCAGTGTTGGGAAGTCCTGTGACAAACTGATTCTGACTCCTTTGTGGGCAAGCTGTTTCTTTTTCCTTTTTTCTTTTATTCTTTCTTTTCATTCATTCATTCACTCATTCATTCATTCATTCCTTTTTTTTTCTTTCTCATTGCTCTGTCTCTGAGTAGTTATTTCCCTCTTAGGGGTGCAATATTCTCGTTATTCTTTCTATAGATACTAGTTAGAATTTTTAGTGAAATCATCCCTGTTCTCTAAATTATGTTTGTTTCTTTTGGTTTCACCTTGGTTCTTCCTTTTGTGTGTCTTACTAGCTTCCCTCTCATTTCTAGTGGGGCTTTTTGGTCACTTCTAATTATAAGAAGAGGACTAGTGGCTTAGTGAGGGCAGCTGGCCGATCTTCCTCTATGGCTCTGTAGGTCTGTTATGCCACAGGCTTTACCCCAGAATGGGAGGTCGCATGTGGCTCCTTATCGAGGGGGCCTCCAGGACTGTCAGACTCCACTTTGGGGTGTGCACTGTGGGTTAGGCAGGCCGGCTGGGACTCACCTGCCTACCTCACACCACGAGGGCAAGAGGGTAAGAGAGCCCGAGGGCAGGCTTTCCCTCTGGCAGTGGGAAAGTGAGATCCCTGCCTCCTTAACAGGACTGCCCTTATTCTCTTCTCTCATCTATCGGAAAGTACTCTTAGCTCTTCTCTGCTTCTTTCCAGGGCCCTATTGTCCCTCTAGGGCACCGTTCAGGCCAGCAGTCTCTTGCCCTCATAGGATTGTATTGGTGCCTGGCTTCGGGGAGAGGTTCTCTTCTGCCACCATATTTTTATTCTGAGTCGTGAGTTTCTCTGGATCATCTCATACCTTCCGAATTTGTTTCTCCTGAGTATATTTGAGGCTGTGTTTTTGGTCTACTCCTATTTATCTGATCCCATCTATTTTCCATATTCTGGGAATACCTCAAACTATCTGGCATGCTGGCAACCACTTTCTTGTTTTTTTTAATGCCGTGAGAGAATTATCCTATATGAAGAAAAATCTTTTCTGCAATTTCCCGGGTGTTGGGTAGCAGAGAGGGAGAATAGATGCACCCAGTGGGCCACCTAGATACGATCAATCCACTGCCGATTTTATTTAAATTTGACTCTCTGGGTTTTAATATTCAGTGGGGTTTATTTAGGTGGTCAGATGTATCATTGGAAGGTAATTATAATGTTTTCTTTTTTCCAATATTTGTAGTTCTTATTTGATTTTCTTCGCTAGTTGCATTGGCTGGAGCTTCCATATCAATATTTCAGAACTGTAGTGACAGAGCATCCTGACATCTTTAGTTTGTGTTTAATTAAAAAAAATTAATGTTTATTATTTTTGAGCGAGAGAGAGAGAGAATGGGGGAGGGGGGAGGGGCAGAGGGAGGAGCCTGAAGCAGGCTCCAGGCTCTGAGCTGTCAGCATAAAGCCTGACTTGGGGCTCGAACTCATGAAATGTGAGATCATGACCTGAGCTGCAGTTGGACACTCAACCACCTGAGCCACCCAGGTGCCCCTGTTTGTGTTTAATATTGATGAAAATGCCCCTAGTGTTTTACCACAAGCCAACGTTTTGGGTTTTTGGGTTTTTTTTAAATTAAGCTTTTTGTTTTAATTCCAGTATAGTTAACATACAGTGTTGCATTAGTTTCAGGTATATAGTATAGTGATTCAACAATCCTATAAGTGACTCAGTGCTCATCAAGATAGCATCAAGATAATCCCATTCATCTATTTCTACCCCCCCCCCCATCCCATAACTATCAGTTTATTCTCTATAGTTAAGAATCTGTTTCTTGGTTTGTCTCTCTCTTTTCATGTTGAGTTCTGAAATAGAAATTTTGATGATCTTATGTCTGCATTACCAGGCATTTTTTAAAAATCAGAAATGAACACCCAATTGTTTAAGGCTTTTATTTTATTTTATTTTTTGGTAAGCAATCTACCCAAATTATCGTGTGGATTTTGTTCTCTGGTCTAAGGGTGAATACTGCGTCACCCTTTCGGACATCCATGAAGCGTTCCTGGGGTGACCCTTTCTGCACCCCAGAGTACTCACCATGTGGCTTCCTCTTTTCCTCTAGAGAAGGGAGCCTTTGCCAGGTGATATGCCTTCATTATTCTCACTGAGCTGCGAGTAGAGCAGAGCGTGGATGAGAAGAAATTAACTTAATGGCCTTTACTCCATTGAATCTAAATGGTAGGCACTTAGTAAATGATTGTTGAACTTAATGGAACTATTTATTTAGTCTTCCAGGGTTTGTTGTAAAAATCTAAATATCCCAGGAGAGAAAATACCTTAAGCTTGTGTCCTCTTTTACACAAGGAAATGTCTTTGTTTGCCCACTTCAGTTGTACTTTGGAACATCTATGGTGGCCCAGGCTGGGGGTTGGCGAGGATGGGACTTAGGTGGCACCTCTGAAGGGGCGAGGTGGGGTGGGGTGGGGTGGCTTTCTGTGACATGACACCAACTCGGAAGGTCCTGTCTCCTTCATACAACCATCCCTAAAGCACCACTTTCTAGGAATCACGTGGTAATGAACATTACACAATGAAAATATTTTAATCACTATGAAGAAGCTCATTATTTTAGAATCTTGTGTATTTCACTCTTATCCCAACTATAGTTTGGATAACAGTGAAATATATATATATATATATATATATATATATATATACATATACATACACACACATATATGTATGTATATATAGCTAGTTACCCAATATTTAAGAAGAAAGTATTAAAGATTGATAGGTGGCACATGGAGGTAGGTTTTATTTCATTGTACCTTTCTTTTCGAAGATATGGTTTTCTGTAATTTTTATTTTTTTCCCTACAGAAACAAGCCATGCCCATGAAATAATTTGGTAAATACAAAATAGTGTTCAGAAGACGTTTAATCCCACCCCCCTCAGAGAAAATAGTTTGTTAACATTTTGTTACATTTTCTCACATTGTCTTCTCTATTTTTTTCAGAATTGGAATTAGATTGTAGTTATAGTTTTATGTTTCACTTAAAATTATATTATGAGCTTTTTCCCATCTTCCGAACCACCATTTGAAAGCGTGGTTTTAATGCAGGGCCTCGGTAGCAGCATTAACCTACCATCCCCCACGCTTGGACACATAGGTCGACTCCATCTTTCGTTGCTGTAAGGAACATTTCCACAGTTTTGGCCTCATTCTGGTACAATTCTAGGTTTGTTCTAGGAGTGGGGAACTGAGTCATAGGTGATAACTAGTTTTGAGACTTGATCTACAATGCCAAGCTGATTTCAGCAAAATAGTAGCCATGTACGCCCCTTTCGACACTCTGTGTAAGGATGGCCTTTACCTGTTAGGGCAGCAGATAGTGTCATTAAGGGCACACACAGAGACATGTGTGGATACCCACGTGCACGTGTGCCTGTGTGTATGATGAACGTCATTTCTGCTGTTTTAAGTCAGATTCCATCCAAGGCAGAGAACAGAAAGTACACTTGGGTGGTGAACAAGCAGGGAGCTGGTGATGTCAATGAAGCGGCAGCGTGGGGACAGGCAGGAGGCGGGCAGGGCATCCTGGAGAAGGCACGGTTTGGACTGGGTCCGGGAAGAGGCAGTACGTTCCCCCCACCGCCCCCCGATGTGCTCACATCTGGGGAGGCTTCAGCGTGAGGCCCCGCTCACCGCAGCTTGCCCCCTCCAAGCAGGACTCCCAACGTGTCCCCTGCTCCTCCGTGTCCTTGCCAGGCACGGAGAAGCCATCAGCGACCCAGGGAGCTCAGTGAAGAGGAAAGAAAGCAGAGCAGAGGGGGGACAGAGTTCTCCCCCAGGCGCTCCTTCTGGGGGCTGGAGCAGAGGCCAGCGGTGATGCCAGCCCCGAGATGAGTCACGGCCTGGTGCTTGCAGGAGCTGGGCACCAAGGGTGCTGGGCATCCGCGGGGCCCAGCCTGCATGTGACACTCCCAGGATGTCACGGGGAACTGCTTGTTAGTGGCTGAGAACAGAATCTGGCTTAATGCTTTTAACAAGTTAATGTTTGTGCTCATGGGCTCTGTGCACATTTAAGAATTAATTAAATCCTTTAAGGAAGTCATTTATGTTTGGGACCAGAGAAGACACTCAAGGGCCGAAACACCCCCCAAGAAGATGGCCCAATCACCGCTCGAATGCCTTGGCGGGCCCCGCAAGACCAACTTTCCTGCCCCCTGATCCACGGTGCGCTCAGATATCCTTAACCCGTTCCTTCCGTGAGGCTCCTGGGGAGGCATATTAAACTCGAGTTATTTCCAATTTCGTCTAAGGTGTCTCTATCCAATGCCGTGTCTTCAAAGTCTGCAGCGTGGGATTCAAAATCTCTGAGCATCATCAAAGTCTTAGGAAAATATATTACTAGGAAGTAGAGCCGCTCCTCGTGTGTTAATTACAACAAGGCCGGCTGCCGCACAGATAATCTCCAGCGTCGGAAGCATCAGCTCAGGCAATATCAGGAAAAACAAAATCTTTCTTAAAAACATCCTAAATTCTCATTTGCACCCTTTGAGGAGAAAGTACAATTCATTGTGAAGCTAAATCCCATCTATTTAGTTGTTCTTAGGAAGATTTCGCTGATATTTGAAATGTTCCTCTCTTGAAAAAGAAAAACAAGGTAGATTTTCAGGAGCCAGTCTCAGAACTGCTGTGCTATTTTCAGAGGCTTTATCTTTCAGAGAGAACCCTGTGGATAACCCACCGGGGCCAGGTTCTGAATGGAGGGAGAACTTGACCATGCTTAATACAAGCGTGTCGATTATATGTGTTTGTCTTTTGGTTGGTTTCACTGTTTTTCCTTTACTTGCATTCGAAGTTGGTGTTTTGCAACAGACGGAGTCTTCTCTCCTGTGAACTCAGAGGGGAGCAGAGGCTTCTTATCACCCACCCCTCAGGCAATGAGACCCTCGGAGAAGGACAGTGGAGGCCAACCGCCGGCCCGGCCTCGGGGGCTCAGAGGGGTGAGGGCACCTGGTCCTCTGGGGAAAACGAAGCAGGCTATTGACCCAAACAGCATCCTGTGGGCTTTGGAGGGGATAAAGGTCAGAGACAGGTGGGGGGAGAACCCAAGAGGCAGAGAAGGGAGGAGTCAGTGTATTTTCAAATTAAGGCTTTCCTTTAATGGGGTGGAAAGGTCAATGAATTCCTATTTATTCAGAACTTTTTTCCCCGATGTTTTATTTATTTTTGAGAGAGAGAGAAAGAGAGAGTGTGAGCAGGGCTGGGGCAGAGACAAGAGGAGGGGACAAAGGATCCGAAGGGGGCTCTGTGCTGACGGCAGAGAGCCCGATGAGGGGCTCAAACTCACGAGCCATGAGATCATGACCTGAGCCAAAGTCGGACTTAGCCGACTGAACCACCCAGAGGCCCCTGTTCAGAACTTCTTAAGGAGATCCTTACCCACCCTGATCTGAAGGTCCTCACTGATAAAGGAGGGGCTGCTTTGACCAGGGAGAGGCCGGCTACTGGGGTGTCCCCTAGCCCCCCCACATGAAATAACCGGGGTCCCAGGGTGAGAGACCTTCCCTGACTCAGGCGCATGCCCCAGGTCTCCGGGAGGAAGTCCCACTGGCTGGTGTGCGCAGTTTCCCGTACCTTTGCCAGCCTCCCTCTGTAAGAGAGAGCAGGCCTCGGGCGGAACCTGCTGCAGGCAGCAATATTCAGCCAGAATTTAATAGCATTGTTCTCATTTTATTTATTTTTATAATTACCTTTAATTTAGAGCAAGTGATACAAATTTCCATTTAGGGTAATGATACAGTTTCCTTTTAAATGCATTAAAGTAAAAAATAGTGAATTAATTAAAAAAATATTAGCAGGGGTACACAAACATGGCAAAAACGTGGGGGTAGTTTATTGCAGTGAAGCTCCCTGGCAAAAAGCATCAGGCAGGTGGGGTGTGGACGCCTGCAATTGGGAACATGGGCCCGTAAGGCCCTTTTGCACTATTTTCGGTTTCCTTATGTTCTGAGACAGGTCGAGGGGACGCTGAGCTACTGGAGAGTTTAGGATTGGGGGAAGCAGAGCTCTGCGGAAAAACCCCTGAAGACAGGGCACACGGACCCTGGAGGTTTAAAATGGATTCCAGCCTCAGGAAAGGGCGCCAGAAGGATCCCCGGATAGGGTCACCTTTCTCCTCATTAGGACTGTTAGTTTTTTTAGAAAGGACGCAGGCCACCTGGCAAACCCAAGGGCCTCACTGCCCGAGCAAAAGGTTACCAGATGTGAAGCAGTGTTATGATGGATTCTGATTTTTTTCTTCCCCCCTCACGTTTCTCTGAATTCTCCTGACACCTCCTTGCAAAAGTGTATCCTTTGGGGATGCTCTCTGTGCTCTTTCTGCTCTCAGGTTTGCTATCAGACCGAGACTCTGCTCCTTTCTGGAGGAGACCAGTGCAGGGCTTATCTCCACTGTCCTCACGGCACCTGACGCGTTGGGGATGCCCGTGAGCTCCTTTCACCCGCACGCCCATCCATGTACACATCTGCCCATCCCCCCGTCCACTCATCCCTCCACCATTCATCCCTCCACCCACACATCTATCCAACTGTCCGTCCATCCGTCCCTCCACATACCTGTCCACACGCCTACATCTATTCATCCATCCATCCATCCACACGTTCATTAACCATGCGTTCCACCCACTTAACATTTATTAGCAATATTCTGTGTATTTCATTACAAAAAAGTTAAACAAAAGTCTTCTGGGTTCCCCCAGCGCTCAGGTGGGCGTCAGGGATGTAGCAGTAATAGTAGGAGCCATCGTCACTGCCCTTGCTGAGTTTGTGGCTAATGGGGAGGCAGAAATTGAACCACTGGCTCTTCTGTGCCAGGTTACATGAATGAACGAGTGAACGCGTGGATCTGTCCATCCCTTTTCTCTGGCCCTGCTGGGCACGGGGGCCCCGTGGTGTCCAGGGATGCTGCGGGTGAGCAAGCCGTTTCGTAGATGAGAGGTTGCACATGCCGATCTCTGGCCAGCCCGGCTTCTCGAGTGAGAGGGCAGGCACAGCAGGTCTCCATCCTTCCCCTGCCACCGAGGGCCTGCCCAGCCTGTGTGAAGGGCATGCAAGGGCAGGGCTCCCTCCCTGGGGCTCCCGGGGGAGCGAGGCCGGCAGCCCCAGCAGCTGCGTCAGGGCAGGGGGCAGGGGAGTGGTCAGAGCACAGGGCACAGCCAGAGTGGGGGGCAGGTGGGTGGGCAGACAAGCAGTAACCTGACTGGGATGTAGGGGAGGCCAGGCACAGGCGGTCTCAGGCCCTCAGCCAGGGTGCATGTAGCCTCTGCAAGACGAGATACGGGTCTGGATGGCATTCTCTGCCCCGTCTCATGTGCTTTGCGGGGGACCTGGGCTGTCTCCTTGTTTGCTGTGAGTACACATGGAAGGCAGGGGGGATGGCTCCTGGGGGTCACCAGCCCAGGGACGTGTTTCCTCTGGGCCACAGGGGTGTCTGGAGACGAGGCCTGCCACAGCTCGTTTTCATTCTCCCTATTGAATATCCCCCCTGCTCCGGGTACCCCATTTCCAGCCCCCTGGGTCAAGATGCCCTGTGACTCCCCCACTCCCCAACGTGCACAGAGCAGGGTTGGCGCTCAGTCCCTCCGGGGCCCTCCGGACAATGAAGAGGAGACTGGGAGTCCCTGTAGTGCCGGGCGGACAGAGCAGAGGGAATGGTGGACAGAGCAGGGAGCTACATGCTTTGTGGACCATGAAGCCCACGCAACGTTGAACACTCCGGGCCTTCACTTTCCTTCATCAGCCAGTAGACAACTGTATTGAGTGCAGCTAATAGCTGAGCACGCAGGGGCCTGAGTGTGAGTAATAGGGCCTCGGGGAGGGGGGGTCTAGGGAAGCCGGGGGACATCCGCAGGAAAGTGACATTTGGCTGTAGATCTGAAGGAGAAGCTGCTCGAGGCGGGGAAGGGGAGGGGAGGGTTGGTACAGAAGGAACAGCACGTGCACAGTCTCTTTGCTGAGAAGGAGCCTGTTAAATCCACACAAACCTGCTGAAGACTTCTGGACTATTACGACTAAACTTTCATAAAACCTCTTTTCCTTGAAGCAAATGAGAGAAGCCTTGTGGGAAAGACCCGATGGTGGAATCCCAGATCCCTTGGCAAATGGCAAGGAGACAGCTGGGCAGGGTGAGAAATGCATCCTCGCTGCCCATTATGGAGTGCTTATTCTGTGTCCAGGGCACACAGGAGAAGGCTCAGCCTTCCTTTTCCACTTCACACCAGACACTTCCGTAAGAGCCAAGGCAGAGCGTGGCTCGGCACCCTGGGGCGTGCATGGTGTGGCTGGCCTGGATTCGGATGAGATCGGTGGAAGAGAACAAAGATGGGAAGGAATTGGCATGATCATCAGGCGGGCAGGAGGTTGGATGGGCAGAGGAGAAGCTGAAAGACGCAGGGGGTGTCTGGAAGGGAGGCTGTGGTCTTTTATCAGCCAAGACTCCTTTGGTTTCAAGTGACAGGGAATCCAACCCAAACCAGCTTAAAGCCCTGGGAGATGGTGTTGGCTCATGTAATTGCAAAGTATTTAAATGGGTCAGCTTCAGGTGCCATTTGATCCAGGAGCTCAGATTATGTCCCCGAGTAGCTGACTTCTCTCCTCTGTCTCCTCGGTACTGGCCTCATCCCAGCATGTGACAGCCCCACCCCCAGCAGCTTCCAAATCTCGGTAGCAAAATGGCTGCCAAAGCTCCAGACCTCACTGGAGAGTGTCTAAAGCATCTGTAGCCCACTGGCAAGCCCTAACCCTCACTCTCATTGGCTTGAATTAAGTCCCGTGATGATCCTTGAACTTAGCACCAAGGCCAAGGGGTGGGAAATTCTGATTGGCTCAAATGGACTTGGCTGTTGGGGTCTGGGGGTTGTCTACAGCCTACCCAAGCCCCAGGACTGAGGAGGAAGAGGGCGATTCCCCTGTGCATGGACCCCCTGTGGGTCTATGGTGGGCCTGGGTGGAGGGAAATGATGTCTGCTCAAACCTCTGCAGTTGGTACAAGAGTCTGGATCTGGTAAACTTGGCTCCCCAAGGGTGTATGCAGCAAACCATACCTGTGAGTATACCGGAAATCCCAGATCCTGCAACCCGTCCTGAGCTCTGGTGGGGTGGTGTTTTCGGGGACCCCTTTCCCAGACAGCCGGCTGGCTTCAACACCAGGCTCCCTTCCAGCAGAGCAGTGGGGGGTCAGGGGCTGGCAACACACCCCAGCTGGGTGTGGCCGTGGGGGCCTCCCCAGAGGTGGTCTACCTTGACAAGATCTTTGTGAGACTCCAGGGAGCTACAAACAGGTAATGCTTGGCTTCCTCGGCCCTGTGTTATGAAAAGCTTGAGTTACAAACGCTCCGGCTATTAAAAACCTGCTACTGACCAAGGGCAATAAAATATCTGCTGTTTATGAGTAATTAGCCACTTCTGGAAAAGAGCTCTATCCCTTTAAATTTATGGGGTGCCTTGATTTATGCATTTCATGGGGGGATGTCATGTTACATCACATCAACCTGATGTAATTTGATGCAAATCAAACACATGAATGAGCGAATGGAAACATTCTTTCCTTCCTCCTGAAGTGGATTTCTTCTAATTGGGGGGCCTTTTCGGCCCCTACCCCGTCTTTCCTCTTCTTGGTTGCTTTGTTAGGAAAGAATTGGGAGGATCTTTATCTTGAATTTCTTTCATCCTGATGCCCTGGCTGCAGCCTCTGACTACCCTGCCGGTGATTCCTGGGAGGATTTCACATCCCTGAGGGTGGTGGAGACTCGGACCTCAACAGCTGGTTCACGGGCTTTACGCCCCGCACTGGGTTCTACAGGAGGCTGGGGAGGTTCCCGGCTAACAGGCGCTGCCTGATTTTGAGGACCCCAAGGCTGGTCAGCACACACAGGACATGATGCAATCAAGACTCCAGGGGCGCCTGGGTGGCTCAGTCTGTTGAGCGTCTGACTTCGGCTCAGGTCCTGATCTCACGGCTCGTGAGTTCGAGCCCCACGTCTGGCTCTGTGTTGACAACTCAGAGCCTGGAGTCTGTGTCGGATGCTGTGTCCTTCTCTCTCTCTCTGCCCCTCCCTTGCTCCTGCTGTCTCTCTGTCTCTCTAGAATAAATAAAACATTTTAAAAAAAGCGCTAATTTTATGTTGTCTGATTGAAGAAAGAGTTATGGGGAACAAAGGAAACTGGTGAGTTTGGGGTCCAGTAGAGGAAGATAGATTATTGAAGCCTTTTTGTAATGGCTGGTCCCCGTGTGGCTACTGAGTGAGTAGAGGCAAGAATTTGTTGGTTGGACCATCTGTCTTTGTATTTGTGCACTATTTCTTCTTTTATCCAGTCACCCATCCATTCAGCCAGCCAGCGAGCATTTATTTAGCACCTACTAAACTTTTTTTAATTAAAAAAATTTTTTTTAATGTTTATTTATTTTTGAGAAAGAGACAGAACATGAGCCAGGGAGAGGCAGAGAGAGAGGGAGACACAGAATCTGAAGCAGGCTCCGGGCTCGGACAGAGCCCGACATGGGGCTCGAGCTCACGAACCGTGAGATCATGACCTGAGCCGCAATTGGAAGCTTGACTGACTGAGCCACCCAGGCGCCCCAGTGCCTACTAAATTTTTTGAGTGCTTAGGAGGTAACCAAGGAACACAGACACATACCTACTAATTAGCTATGTAACCTTAGAAGGGTCATCATGTATCTGCTGGCCTCAGTATACCTATCTATAAAATGGGCACGTCAGACTAAGCAGCCAGGAGCTAGGGGACCTCTGAGGGTGCTCCAGCTTTGCCACCCTACCATTGTCACCTGCGCCTTCCTTCCCTCAAGTAGCATCCTTGTGCAAAGAGAGAAGTTGTGCACAGATCTCATTCATGGGATGGGGAAGTTCTCCCCAAGCAGCTGAGAATATGGAGGAATGTGGGGAGAAGTGACATTGGGTGGGGGGTGGGGGGTGGGAGTGGCCATTTGAGGAAGTCTTTGGCATGAACTCTTCTAGTTAGTACCGCAGGGAAATCAATGACATTTGTTCTTTGCCTCTCGTACCTACATGGAGACAGCCTGTGGGCACAGAAGGAGCAAGCAGAAACAGGCTGGCCTTAGGCCCGGGGACATCAACCCCCTGGTAAGCCAGGCTAGTTGGCCGGGTCTAGCTGTGTTCCATCGTGCACAACCTTCTGCCCCAGAGATTAGCTTCCTTGATAGAACTTCAGAAGCTTTCTAAGAGAAAGCAGAAAGCATGAACCGCGTCTTTGAACACCAGAGTTCTCTCTGTTCCTTTAGTCTCTAGCATAGATGTGGAAAGAGCTTTCCAGAGTGTTCACCTTCCTGGCCTGGCTTCCTCAAAGCGGCAGTCAGTGGTGTTCGGGAACCCCACACGGTAGCTCTGGGTACCTGACTTTGGAAGGGAAGCTGTGGTTGGAACAAGGCCACGTTACCTCTCCCGTGTTCCACTTTGGGTGTGCCAGGCTTCCGTGGAGGATGTGGGGTTCTCACAAGGTCTGGGTGTAATCTTTTGAGGAATTATTTTAAAATGGGACCTCGCTATTGTTTTGAGTCTTTCTGCTGTCTAGTCGGGAGTGACATTTCTATGGTCATTAGCCAGTTCCATTTTTTTCTGTGAATTGTCTGTTCACGTGCCTTGTGTCCAGGTTTCATGTGGGGGTGTTCAGCTCTTCCTCATTAACTGCAAACACTTTTAAAAATAAAGACGGTGAGGTTATGAACCCCTTGGCTGCCACATAGGCCTTGGGAGTGTTTGACTTCCAGGAGGCTTTCGAGTGGGACTGACCAGGACTGGGCGGGCAGGCTGAAGGCCCAGCAGTGATGGCCGGCGGATGGTCACTGTGGTCGTAAAAGAAGTGCCAGGTGCAGAAACCTTTCCAGAGTAAACACCTTCCATAAATTACCTCATTATTGCTCTCCTGTCACAGATGCATAACTGAGGAGGTGCCACCTTGGAGCTTCTGGGCCATCAGTTCTTCTGGAGAAGACACAGTCCGCCTCTGGCGGCAGCCGCCATTTTTCATTGGTCACACAGAGTCCCAGGAAAGAGGCTCCTCCGGGACCCCAAAGAGTGGTTGCCTTGCTGTTGACCACTGTCACTTCTAGATGCTGTTTGCAGCTTGCGTAGCTCAGACCTCTGCACCAAACCATTCACGTTGAAGCATACCCCCACGGCTTCTGGAAAGCCTCTCCTTAGGAAATACTTCTTGTCCAGGTATCCTCTTGAGGCGAGGGTGGGGAAGACATCTTGTCATGCTCATGACGATAAAGTACAGCCTGTTGGGGCCAGGGTGGACCGACCACACGCTGATGGCCCCGGACCAGCCCACAAATGGCGTGTCCTCCCTTGTAAGAAGAGAAACATTAATTGCTTCATTTTTAATGTTTCCCCCGGTGTCCAGCACCGGTGAAGTTCAACTCCAGCCATTCTCTGTGATTGGTGAGGGCTCAGGAGCAGGGCTTGGCCGGGAAGCCCCTTCCCTGTCAGGTGGGCCACAGAAGCATAAATCAGGATGCAGGAGGAGAGACCGAGTAGCTGAGGGTAGTGATCAGCCTGGCCAGCCTGCTTGGGTTTACAGACCGGAAACCATGACTCAGAGAGGGGCTGGGGCATCCGAGGCCATACAGCTGTCTGGTCTGGGGTGCCGGTTGGTTCCAGGGCAGGCTGTAGAGCAACCCGTGGGGGAGGATGCAGGCCCACCTGGGGTCGATGTAGGGGGGCAGCCAGTGTTCTGGGATGCCCAGCCCGGTTGCTGTTCCAGGCACCAGCAACATGGCACCGTCACAGAGAGAGGGCATTCTGTGCTACATCGCTTGGTCCCCTGTTCCTGCCCGTGTGCAAGGACCTGGATCTTGGAGCGATGGGATCCGGGGTTGGGAGGGAGGTATCAGCAGAGGTTCAGAGAGGAGCAAGCCCAAGGAAGAGAATGGCAGTGTCACCCTGGCAACAGGCCCATCCCCAAAGGCCTCGTCTGTGCTGACACTCGGAGACGGACAAGGTGGGGTGGTTGCCCTCAAAGCTGCCGGTCCCCTGACCCTTTGTGCGTAAATGGCGCTCAAGTGTTATCATGATCTCTGGGCTGATGGTGCAGTCACGTCTGCCCTTTGGATGGTGAGGTCTGGCAGGGTGGGACGTTTCCGATTGTTTCCTCCAAAGAGCCCGGCACAGTGCCTGGCACACGGGATTGTCAGGAAATGCTGAATGAACGGATGGATGAGCGGATGTTTGCTTGGGCAAGTGTGAGGATCCTGAAGGAAGCAGAGGAGTCAAAGGAGTGAGGGGTGTGTAAAGGGCGGGTAGAAGGGCTTAGGATTCACTCAGCCGGAATTCGTAGGTTCGCGTTACGTGCAAAACATTGGGTTGGGGTTAGATATGGGTCTCTGGAGGCCCCAGACCGCGGCGGAGGGTGGTGAGACAGGGACCCACATCATCCGTCATGAGATGGAGTGGAATTAGCCCTTCACGGCGACTACGATGTGTGGGGGATTGGGAGCGGCACGGATGGGGTGACATTTGACATCAGGCTCTATGGGGCAAACTTCTCCCCTGGCTTGTGCCTTGAGGGACAGAGAGCAGGGTCTGCCCTGGTGCCTCAGGAGTGACCTGTGGTCTGAATCTTTCTACCCTGAGTGTCCGCTCTCTCCCCAAGGATAGATGCTGTGCATTGGGCCTGCACGCTTTGTTGCTCGGTCTGTTCGTTCATTTATTCATTCATTTCCACATTCAGCCATTTATCCATTTGCTTGCACCTTTCTTCATTCATTCAGCAAATATTTATTGAACACATCCCCTGGGCCCAGCTCAGTGCCAGTGCTGGGGACACACCACTGAAGCCAAGGGGCATGGCCTCCATGCACAGGGAGCTTGTGGGCAGGTATACAAACAGACCCAACCCCAGTACTAAAAGCCATCGTGAGGGGGCAAGATGGACAGACAGGAGAGTTCCTGGCCCTGGGTATCAAGGAGGGCCTCCTGGACGAGGTGGCATTTAATCTTCACCAGATGACAAGGCATAGGGAGTAAGTGGGGATGGCAGGGAGAGTGTCCCAGACAGAGGGAATGATATGCACAGAGGGCACCAAGCGCCCTCATCTGCTCCCTGAAAGTAGAGGGTCCTCTTTCCAAACACTAATAGGCTTAAACACGATGAGCCACAGGGTCCTCCCTCCTTACGCACGTGTGAGCTGGGAAGTCTGTCTTCGCTCACCCTTCTTTCCTAACCATGCTTGGAGACTCCATCTCTGTCCCTGGAGTCCATCTGCGTGAAGCAGCAACACTCACTGCTGGGACAGCAGCTCCCGGCAGCCCCGTGTCTGTGAGCTTGGCCGACCTGCAGCCTGGCCCCACGGCAGACGCCACGGCTGCCGTGGTCAGGAACTGGTGGCCTAGTCTTTCCTCTCCTCCCGAGAGTCTGGCCCAGCACAGGGCCAAGCTAGGCCAGCCTGGCGACCCACACAGGAATGGGAGCTGTGGAACCGGGGACCCCAAGAGCCAAAAGTGACTGAAGCCCCAGCCTGGCCCTGGCCGGGCCCCGTCTGTTGGCCCGTGCCTGGCAGTTGCAGGCAACAGTGACTCCCCGGGTGTGCCTGGATTTTTTTTGCTCGGTAATGATTGTGTGTACTTAGGAGATGATGTGTATCTGAGCTTATGTCTTCGACAGGTGCCCCTGTGAACGAATCTCCGTGGGCCGACTTCTATGAATATTTCACAATCAGGCCCTCTTTGATCACTCTTGCATATGTGCATTCTACATTATATTTAGTTTTGCACCGAATCAAATCTGAGGCTTCTGTGAAATGAAAATAAAGTGTTCGACACGATATCCTAGCTCAGAAGTGCTCAGAGGTAAAATGGCTTTCATCAGGGGTGAAGGGGCGGCGAGGGGTAGCTGGGTGCCTGCCCTGCGTTTGCTGCTGCCCCTCTGGGAGCGAGGGGCTGCCGGGAATCCTGTGGGTGCTGGGTCCCCCCGTTTTGTTCTAGGGCAGCGGCTGCGTGCTGAGCCTGAGCAGGGAGCCAAGGCGGGTTAATAGGGGATTAAATACCTAACTTCCTGCCATGGCGAAGTCTGTTTAAAAAGAGAAAGAAAGCCAGTGAGAGAGAAATAATCAATGCACTTCATGACAACTGCTGGTATCTTTTTCAGTTTTGCGATATTTTAAAGGTGGGTCATTCATTAAAAGCCCATATATATATAGTTTTTGTCGCTTCCCCTGACGGGGTGGACACAGTTCAGATAAATCAATTACAGCAAATTAGGGGGCCATTTCCTTCCCAAATCATCCCATCTGGGAACAAAGGAAGCACCACTTGATGGCCTGCATTCTGGGGGGAGAGGCCTGGGCTGTGCATTCTTATGACGCTCTGGGCTACCTCCTCGCCTGCACTGTGATCACCAGAAGCTTAAAGGACCAGTTTTTGGTGGCACTCGGTCCTCCAGATGCTACAGACAAGGGTCATTGGACCCCTCCGCAGAGGAGAAGAAGAAACGTGACTTCCTTATTTACGTGCATTGAGGTGCATTATGAACATGTCCTAACTGTTCCAGAGAAATTGCACGGGAACCCTGGGGACTGCATATCATCTCTAGCCTGGGGCAGATCCGGGAAGGCTTCCTGGAATAGGCAATGCCTGGACGGAGCATGAAGGATGAATTTGGGCTGCCGCATTTGGAGAGGTGGGGGTGGACTGCCAGGAGATTTGGGGGGTGGCCCTTCTTTCTTTCACTTTTTTGCTGTTACAAAGAAGAAGGGAAATTGATGTCTTCTCCAAACTCTGAGCAGCCTTTTCTCTCAGGCACAGGGAGCCCTCCCTGACCACGATGAGGACTTTAGCCCTCAGATGTTTGGTTTGTGGTTCAGGAGTTTATTTTCACCCTCTCTTTTCCCCCATCTCCTCTGACCCAAAGTACTAGAAAACTACTAATGTGGTGCAGTGGTAGTTGAGGCATCTGTGTTATACTATGACTCTGGCAGGAGCTTCCCCAGTGTTGCCCCACATGTAAGCTCCACACTCCACAGACTGGCATTCAGGTCTGCGCCTGGCCCTCCCCTTCCACCCCATCCTCCATCGTCCCCCAAGAACATTCCATGCTCACTCCCCATTTTGCACATTCTGTTCCCTCTGTCCTACATGCCCTTTCACCTTTCTGTGCCTAGCGACCTCTTCCAGCCTCAGCCAAGGACTGACCTCTTCCCAGTTGTTATCCTCACTGGTTTCCCTTCCCTTGTCCCCACTGCCCATCCCTGCCTGCGCCCAGCCTCGCAGCATGTTGGAGATTTCCCCCTTTCAGCACTTCCGTCCAGTGGGTCTCTCTCCCCTTCCCTGAGTCAACTTTCAAAGGCAATGATCTGGTCTTGCTTGTAGCTGCCCCACTTCTTGCCCCATATAAGCAGTGAGAGATGTTGCTGAATGAGGAGTCCCACTTGACGATGCACAGTAAAGTTGACAATGAATGGGGTTTTATTAACCGTGTTTACAGGCCTTGGTTGTGCCTTGGTTGTGTTCTTTGCCTCTCAGTATTTATTCTACTCCCAGATTAAAGATCTTTCTAGATCTGAAAGCCTGGGCTAAAGCCATGGTTGGCACCTGAGAAAGGTTCCTGTACAGCCTTTTACAAGTTATGTGCCGTGTTGTCTCTCCCACGATCCCATTTGCCTTCTCAAAACCCTGCGAAGTATGCAGGTCGGTCGATATCAGCTCATTTTGGAGACGAAGAAGCTGAGACTCGGGCGGGTAACCAAGGTCCAACAACTGTGGAAGAGCTACATTTGGATGTATGTTCGTAGCACTTCAGGTACCATTCTCTTTCCACTGCTCCAGTCAGGTTGGGGGAATAACCCACCTGACCCAGGGCAGGGGAACGTGGAATAATATATCCATCTTATGAATGTAAAGACAATAAGATAATATAAATATTTGTGTGACACCCTCCCCCACTGGTGAGTAAGAGACTTGCCACATTTCTGTATCCACAGTGCCTTTCCCCACCTTCTCCCCACCCCACCCACACTAGCCCCCTGTGTTGCTTTCTGTGGAATGTACTGCATGTTTCCATTTCCTGGCACACATGTTTGTGAGGACT
Organism: Prionailurus bengalensis; assembly: GCF_016509475.1. NCBI lineage: Eukaryota > Metazoa > Chordata > Mammalia > Carnivora > Felidae > Prionailurus > Prionailurus bengalensis. Next base: position 22,627,177 of record NC_057352.1, on the reverse strand, counting down.
CTGGCTCCTTAGCCTCCTTTAAGCTTTCCCTGAAATGTGGTTTCCTTTGTTTCTACACATTTGAAAAATGAAGGAGCTGGCATCTGTCAGCATTCAGCCCAGCAAGACTAACATGGTATGGATGTCAGAAGCCAGCCTTCCCACCCGCATGTCTTGCTTGAACTCTAGAGTCAGGCTCCCCAGTTGTGTGACCTTCTTGGACTTAAGTTTTCTGAGCCTCAGTTTCTTCTTTTTAGTGTGGGAATAGTTTACTACCTACCATTCTAAGGTTGTATGAGGCTAAATGAGAGAATGATTGTGAAGTACCTAGCACAGTGTTGGCACGTGGTATTGTGTTGAGGAGGAGGACGATGATGATGAAAAGGAGGAGGGTGAGAAGAATGCTGTTGCTGATGTAGATGATGATGGTGGTGATGGCTACAATGAAGATGGTGGCAATGGTGGTGATGGTGAAGGTGATAATGGTGACTACGATAGTGATGGTGAAGTGATAGTGATGGCTATGATAAAAATGATGATGGTGTTGGTGATGGTGAAGGAGATGATAACAGTGATGATGATGGTGATGGTGAAGATGAAAACAGTGGTGACAGTGGTGGTGAAGGTGATGATGATGTGATGACTCTGGTGACAATGGTGAACATGATGGTGACGGCCACGGTGAAGATGACAGTGGTGACGATGGTGATGATGAAGCTGATGACAGCGGTAACAGTGGTGACAACAGTGAAAGTGATGATGGTGATGGCTATAATGAGGATGATGACAGCGGTAACAGTGGTGACAACAGTGAAAATGATGATGGTGATGGCTATAATGAGGATGATGACAGTGGTGATGACATTGATGAAGGTGATGACAAATGATGACAGTGGTGACAATGGTGATGGTGGAGGTGATGCTGCTGCTGATGACAGTGGTGATGTTGTTGGTGAAGGTGATGATGGTGGCGGTGAAGATGAAGACGATGGTGACAATGGTGGTGGTGGTGATGACGGTGATGGTGATGATGATAACAGTGGTGACAATGATGATGATGATGGTCATGATGATGGTGGTGACGATGATGATGGTGAAGATGATGATGATGATGACAGTGGTGACATTGGTGGTGGTGATGGTGATGATGGTGATGATGACAGTGGTGACAATGGTGATAATCATGGTCATGATGACGGTGGTGACGATGATGATGGTGAAGATGATGATGGTGATGATGACAGTGGTGACATTGGTGGTAGTGATGGTGATGATGGTGATGATGACAATGGTGACAATGGTGATGATCATGGTCATGATGACGGTGGTGATGATGATGATAACAGTGGTGACAATGGTGATGATGATGGTCATGATGATGGTGGTGATGATGGTGATGGTGAAGATGATGATGGTGATGATGACAATGGTGATGATGGTGATGGTGAAGATGAAGACAGTTGTGACAATGATGAAGGGGATGGTGGTGGTGATGATGAGAGTGGTGATGTCGTCGGTGGTAAAGGTGATGATGATGGTGATGATGACAGTTGTGATGATGGTAGTGGTGAAGATGAAGACTATGGTGACAATAGTGAAGGTGATGGTGATGATGACAGTGGTGATGGTGGTGGTGAAGGTGATGGTGGTGGTGATGATGAAAATGGTGATGATGAAAAGGAAGGTAATGACGGTAATATGATAACAGTTATTTGTTTTTTGTGTTATTTTTTGAGAGCTTGTTCTGCCTGATGCATCCATGGTCTTAACAATCACCACACATGAGGTTGTTGGAGTTCCATCCCAGCATCTGTTTGCCTGGCTTCATGTGCCATGGGCAGATGGAGGGCCAGGAACTCAGACCAGAAGTCTTCTCTACCCTGAAAAGATGACCAGGAGCACGCTTTGTGGGTGTTTTCCTTTCCCGTCTGACATGCTCATGACCTGTCTTCAATTCTGGGCTACAGTTTCAACCCAGACTCCAAAAGCCAAGATGCTTTTGCCCTTGAGAATTTTGAAATCATCCAAAGTCTTCAAAAAGAGGATACTTTTTTTTCCAGTTTCTTCTTCTAAGTCCTCCAACCGCCATCCCCCAGTACGAAACTGGCTGGGGCTCCATGGGGCTGTGTGCAAAGCTGGTCCAGTGGGGTCCTGCTCACCATCCAATGCCATGAGGGCCCTGACTTTGGCCAATGTTCCATCCACAAGGGGAGGTTGTGGCGTTCAACCATACTCTCCAGCTTGACTCTCCTGGTCACACAGTCGCCATACTCCACAGCTCTATTTGCATATCATATTTTCATTAATAAATTAAATAAGGATTTAACTATTTCTGGCCCTGTCTCATAGCATTGTCTACACATCAGTCAGAATGGAACAGGTCACCCGAACTGCCCTCCTGTTTATCTATTAATCATCTGGCAAATAAACCACTCAGTATCCTGCCCACCTCAGTAATGTTTGTGATGTAATTTGTTTGGATGCCCAAATGTCACCAGCGTTGATTGTAAGAGATGAAAAAATGTACTTGCTCAGCATAGCAAGCTCTAGGCCAAAATGTAAGCATGAAATCTCTGGTTTATTTTTGTAATAATGTTTACAGCTGTTTAATGACCCTGAAAAGGTTCAGTAGTCTGGTGTTCTGTATTTTCAGAACAGGAGTGTATTATGCTTATAACAACCTTGGTTAAGCAGTTTGAGCTACAACAATTGGAAAATAGTATTTAATAAGAAGCCATTGCATTCTAGGTGAAGTCGTCTGAATTACTGCTTACCCTAGGTGTAAGAAAGCAAGGTGGGTTGTTGGGGAAGGGGCAGAAGGTCATCTGAGCCCCCCCAGGAAGGGGGTCCACCTAATACCAGAACTGCACGCTGTGAGGCCCACAGTGGTGTTTGGGGCCCTTGCTGGGAACCCACATCCCTCCCCTGCCCAGCAGTTGGGAGCGGTAGGACTCCTGTACGTTTTCCGAGGCAGCACTTTTACCCACATTGATAAAAAAGGGAATATTTAGTTGTGCTTGGCTAGACAACAATATTTGATTTTTAAAAACCCAGTTGAAATGGTTATTTTGAAAGTCATTTCATTTCCCAACTATTCTTTTTCATGGTATAAGGATAAAACTCGTTCATGCAACTTACTGGCAAGATCTATATTTTTTGGACTATTCATAAGATTACTTTCTTTTTTCTGTGCTAGCAAAATGAAACTGTGTTTTTGTGTAAAATTTATTTAGACTCGTAGCAGCTGGCATTTCTGGTGTCCTGATAGTTTTAAATTTCATTTTGAGTGAAAGATACAATTAGGTTCTCTATTGGAAGAGTTAAGTGAAAACTTTTGTCATTGATATCACAGGAAATAGTTTTGAAGGCAGAAATACAAAATCAAAATAACCATTAGCACCATCAAAGGCAGCTGAATGGCTCACTGTACCTGCAATGATGGGAATGATGAGACAGAATTATTTTGATAATCTGTGCACCCAATGGCAGGTTTCCTGTGCTGCGAATACCCTTGTATGAAATATAAAATTGCACAGCTCAAGAAGAAAACCTCTAGCCTTCAGAAGCTTTCAACTGGGGCTTTGCCTGTGCTCAGATGTGAGGCCCAGACATTTCCACGCTGTGGTGAGGAATGCCATGGTGGCTGGGGCTCACGTGCATGCCTGCGTCTTTGTCAATATTGACAGTTGTCTTGAGGACCAGCGGTGCCCCACCATGACCCTGGGGATCGGGAAAGATCAGGACTCAGTGGAATGTTGGAGTGTTTCCATGTTGGGGGGGGGGGTGGCGTACCAGATTCAGCAGTTTACAGTGGCCTCTAACTGTCCAGCCTTGACTGCCTTTCCACAGTTAGGTAAATTACGTATGCACTGGTTCCTTCCATCAGTCAACCAGGGTTTATTGATCTTCTTCCTGATATGCCTTGGGCTGGACCCTGAGCTGAAGGCCAGGGGCAAGCTATTCTCAGTGTTCAGTAGTTTGTTTACTTGTTTTTAATTGTGCTGAGTGTTTTCCCACCTCGGTGGGAGGGGCAGGCAAGTTACTGTGTAGGTTCCTTAGAAGGTCCCAGCTCCCCACTTGCCTTAAGCCCAGGATCGTGGCCAACCCTGCACTGGCTACTGGCTTCTTCAGTGGGTTCCTCAGCTGCTGGACTGTGGGATAATGAGTCCAGAGCTGGGGCCAGGGTGAGAAGGATGGGTTGGGCACATGGGATAAAACACTCCCTGGAATTCATGACCATGCAGGGGCAGTGCTGCGTGTGGATGTTCATGTGCCCGAGTTATCAGGACAGAGGGAGTATCCTGTGCCAGGAGGCCCTGCCAGGGACACTGACAGCCATTCACTGCAGGGCCTGTGAGGGAGCAGTGTGGTTCCAAAGGGAAGGCACTCTCCCTATGCTTGCTCCCTGAGGGCCGGGGGAAAGGAGTAATGACTGCCTCCTTCCACCTGAATGGTGAGACCCTGCAGGCAACCTCACCTCCCTGGGCCCTGTGAGCTCTTAGGGCTGCAGTAGGATCCAATCCCTTAACAGTAGGATAAATGATCCCTGAGTTTCCCAAGATATGCATCTGTATAAGTTTCCAGAGTGATACTACTAGGGAATCCCTGCCTCTCCCCCAACGTAGACTTACTCGTGCACACACATGTATCCACGCATGTACGCGCACACACACCCCTATATGCCAAAGCGGCAGTGGTTACTCCTTTCCTTAAACCTTCAGTACAGTCTCTCTGGGGCATTTTCATTGCTTCCCATCAATCGGTAACCTTGCCGATGCTGACCCCCTGGGTCCCAGACATCCTTGAGGGCAGATACTAGAAGGCCCCTGGCAAGTATTGACTGAATGACTGACATAAGGGGTAAATGAATTCTGGAAGGGTGAAGTGTCAAGGCTGGAGAAATTGGGGCCGACCCAGGTTTTGTGCGTCCCAGGCCGGGCCTGAGGCCAGCTCATCCTGCCTCGGCTGCTTTGGCCCAGGGACAGCACACCAATTACCCCGTGCTCTTTCCAAGAACTCATGCTCCCCTTTCTTGCTCTGAGTCTGGCGGCTGGCATGGGTTTACGACTGACCCATCGCAGTGCCTACACCTGCTCACAGAATCATGGGGTGTTGGGTCTCACCGAACATTCTGGGATAATTGTCTGGCGAGGTCCTTCCTCACAGTGGGGCTCTGCGCATGCTTTGCCTGGGCTCATTCGAGGGCCTGTGCGTGAGCTGTAATCCTCAGAGTGTCTCCTTGGGTTCTGGCCAGCTCTCCTCAAATTCTGAGTTCTCCCATGGGTCCCATGATGGGTAGTCCAGTTCTGAAGGGGGTTAGCTGCTCAGTGGTGGCCCAGGCCTGGGATCGTCACCAATGGCATATATAATGAAAGATCTAGTGGTGGGGGTGGCTCTCCCTTGGTGGCTTCTGGACCCCCACGTTCTGGGTTAGCCAGAGACCCTTCCAACTCTGACAAAGTCTGATAGTAGATAGATGTTGGTGGACTTGTGTAAGCTGAGTTGAGGTCACACAAGGCTGGGAGGAGAGTGGTTCTACAGGGCTAGCCTTCTTTTATGGGCTATGTTCATAGGGTCTCTTCATTCATTCATCCATTTGAGTCAGAAAATGATGAACATACAATGTTCAGCTGCGACCTGGGCCTTGAGGCATCATGTGAGCAAGGCAGACATGATCGTGCCCTCATGGAAAAGAAGCACACTTATAAAAGGGTCAACAACAAAATGTCGCCCTAGTGGTAAGTGCTGTGTAAAGAAGGAAATAAGGTGATGGGTAGAGAGAGGCTGAAGACGAGCACCTATGACAAGAGGGGCCTGGGAGTCTTTGTGAGAAGGGGCTATGTGAGTTGAGACCTGCCAACAGTACCTTTGCACATTCTAGACCATTGTTCCCACTGCCCCCCCCCCCGACCCCCGGCCGGCTGAGGCTTCAGCAAAGGCACCTGAAGTCCAGTTCCTTAAAAAAGATTTGTTGACTGAAAAAAAAAAAGTTCTTTAACATAATTAAAGCATTCCATATCCAAACCTAAGTTGAAAACTTCCTATATTCATTATTTGACAAATTGAGCTCTTATTTACCCAGCGTGAATGAGGGTGGGGGATGGTCTTCAACCTGCTGCCCCTCACCCAACCTGATTTGCAGTCTCGCTGTATTGCACATTCAGCCTCCCCTCCCTCCTGCTGAATTGGCGTCAGCTCATCAGCAGCAACCTGAAAATAGCCTGTCTTTCTGGATTCATGTCTTCTGAGAAGGCCAACTGGGCAGCTTTGGAAGTGGGCCAGCCATGTTGGCTTTGGACTTTCCAAACTTCCCCAGAGCTGTTGGGTGGAATTCTGAGCACTCCCAAGTGGCCTCAGGGTCATGATCTGTGTTTGCTTAGGAGAGGAGCCAGCACAGCTGGATGGAGCTTGAAGGTAGAGAAGGGGCTTCAGACAGGGCCCTGGGGGCTGTTAGAGTCCCTGCCTGGGATCTTCCAGGCACCAGTCCTGCTCTAGCAACTTCTGCACACAAGACCTACTCCTCCCCGCTGGTCAGTGGTTGCCATGAGCACTGGGGTTGGCCATTCTTGTCTACTAGGGCGTCTTACGTGCCAAGGACAGGGACTGGGGTACAGTGGGAACTCGGCAGGGTTGGTGAATGAAAGCAAAGCTCTCCAGGAGATATTAGTCCTTTCTGACCCATCTCCAAAATGGACTTTTTTATTTGTTGGTTGGTTTTTTAATTTGAGTGTAGACAGCCCACCAGAGGCAAAAAGGAAAGATGGCGAGTTGGTAGCCTTCTTTTCCTACAAGTGATCAGGTTCCTGTATGTGTGTGTAAATGTGTGCAGGTGTTCATGTCATGGACACAGTCAGCCCTGTACCATGGCTGCTGTGTTTCTCCCTCCTGCAAATAAACATTCATGTCTTTTCTTCCCTTCCCTTGCAAGATGGACTCACAGCCCCTGTCCTCTTGCCAAGGAAGCCAGGTCTCCCGTTGGAGACCCTCCACGCCACACATAGTCTGCCTGGCGGGAGGCCCAGGAGGCAGCAGACCCCCCCCCCCCCCAGGGCTGAATGCTCTTGCTCCACAGTTGAACTCTGTCCCCACCAGTCCCCCTAGGGAATTGCTTGGCCCAGGAATCCATCCTGACTGGGGTTAAGCGCTGCCCCTGGACCACCTGGCTGGCCAACACATGTAAACATTGGGATACAAAGAGGAGAGATGTGCAAAAACTGTTCCAATGGCAGGAAGCGAATTTGGACTCCTTCAGGTGGAAGGCAGATCTGGAAATAGAAGGACCCAGGCGTAGGTTCACTGCCTTTCAAAGCTGAGCTCCTCACCTGCTGTGATGTGGAGGGAGCCGTTCCTTCTACCCCAGCCCCAAGCAGAGTGGCCTTAGCGGTTCTGCACAGTCTGGGAAGGGGGCAGAGAGGAGCGTTAAAGGCAATTATGGAGACCAGCTTTGAGTGTTAGTGTTTAACAAACAGCTTTGAGTTCTAATTTTCTGCAGAACACATACTGCAGGTACAATTTGTACTCATTACTGTATACTGGGAAAGTTATTAAAAACACTCAAACTTGGTTGAGACTTCCTATGGTATCATCCCTGGATTTTAATTGGTTTTTATCTAGTTCTATAAAGGATCTCTTTAAACCCAATCACAGTCCCTGCCTGGGATATCATGCCAGTGGAAGGACAGAGAGAGCCCAGTAAATGGTGTAAGTCTTCACCCCTATCCAAAAATGAACAGTCTGGACGATCCACTACGATTCCGTCACCAGATAATTTATACTTCTTTTGATGGGCACAGTTACCAAATGACAAAATAACAGTGTTTCGTAACATAAGGGTTAAATCTTAATCTCTGAGGTTTGCAAAGCCGCTACTCGCAGTCTCCTTAAAATTTAATATACCTCGTTAATGCTTCCTTGCAAACACTGAAGGATTTTTATGATTATAATCATGTGTTACAGCACCTAGTACTGTTTCTAAGCAGCATACTAATCAGCTTAATGAGATATTACTGCACTTTTTGTTGACTAAAGCAAAATCCCTTTTATTGTTCTAAAGCCTGTCCTTTACTTTATTTTTTCCCAAAACATTATCTTGTTTTATTATGTACCAGTAAATATCATGCCATTGGGTTTTTCTGTTGGTTTTTTTTTTTTTTTTTTTTTTTTTTTTGGTGGTGGGGGGTGGCAAATCATAAAATAATCTCTTTCATCACAGACTGGCGAACGTTATTGAATATAGTAACCGGAAACAAAAGTTCCAAGGGAGTCTATGTGGTCTTGCGGTGAAAGCCATCCTGCTCCAAGGCAAACTTTGAACAGAACCAACAGGTGCAGGTGCCACAAGGGGCACAGGAGGGAAAGTTTAACACGTAGACCCGTGATTTGTTATTAGGTGTTAGAAGTGGTAAAACATTAATAATTTAAATGCGAATGAATAATTGCGGTCGGTAAATAGAAAATACAAGGAAGACGATCTATCGCCAAAACAAATTGGAGGAGCAATGCCATGTTGCGTAATTGGCATTTAATAATTCATCTTTTTATTATTGTTTTTGACTCTAATTCCTTAGCATTATTATGTGTAGGTAAGGCATGAATTGCAAATTCCTCGCCAGCTGATGCTGTTGATTCGCTGCGCCACGGTGCCTGGCACAGACCTCAACTCTCTCTTTATTTTCAGGGATGGAAGAAGCCAGTCTGTGCCTTGGAGTGTCCTCGGCGGCACCGGAAGCTGAGCCCCACCTGAGCGGCCCTGTCCTCAACGGCCAGTATGCCATGAGTCAGAAGTTGCACCAGATCACCTCCCAGCTCAGCCATGCCTTCCCCGAGCTGCATCCGCGGCCCAACCCGGAGGAGAAGGCCCCCGCGCCCCTCGATGAGAAGGCCCATGTGCCCATGACCGGCCAGCCCATGGGCAGCCAGATGGCGCTCCTGGCCAGCCAGCTGGGCCGGGACGTCGACACCAGCCTCAACGGGCGGGTGGACCTGCAGCAGTTCCTCAACGGGCAGAACCTGGGCATCATGTCCCAGATGAGCGACATCGAGGACGACGCCCGCAAAAACCGCAAGTACCCGTGCCCCCTGTGCGGCAAGCGTTTCCGCTTCAACAGCATCCTCTCCCTGCACATGCGCACTCACACCGGCGAGAAGCCCTTCAAGTGCCCCTACTGCGACCACCGGGCGGCGCAGAAGGGCAACCTCAAGATTCACCTGCGGACCCACAAGCTGGGCAACCTGGGTAAGGGGCGCGGGCGGGTGCGCGAGGAGAACCGCCTGCTGCACGAGCTGGAGGAGAGGGCCATCCTGCGGGACAAGCAGATGAAGAGCAGCCTGCTGCAGCCGCGGCCCGACCTGAAGCCCCTGCCGCACGCCCAGCAGGCCCCTCCAGCCCCCTGCAACCTGGCCCTGCCCGCCAACCACAGCGTGCCCGACGTGGCCCACCCGGTGCCCTCGCCCAAGCCCGCCAGCGTGCAGGAGGACGCGGTGGTCCCGGCCGCCGGCTTCCGCTGCACCTTCTGCAAGGGCAAGTTCAAGAAGCGCGAGGAGCTGGACCGCCACATCCGCATCCTGCACAAGCCCTACAAGTGCACGCTGTGCGACTTCGCGGCCTCGCAGGAGGAGGAGCTCATCAGCCACGTGGAGAAGGCCCACATCACCGCCGAGTCGGCCCAGGGCCAGGGCCCCAACGGCGGCGGCGAGCAGTCGGCCAACGAGTTCCGCTGCGAGGTGTGCGGGCAGGTGTTCAGCCAGGCATGGTTCCTGAAGGGCCACATGCGGAAACACAAGGACTCCTTCGAGCACTGCTGCCAGATCTGCGGCCGGCGTTTCAAGGAGCCCTGGTTCCTTAAGAACCACATGAAGGTCCACCTCAACAAGCTGTCGGTGAAGAACAAGTCCCCCAGTGACCCCGAGGTGCCGGTGCCCATGGGCGGCATGTCCCAGGAGGCCCACGCCAACCTGTATTCCCGGTACCTCTCCTGTCTGCAGGGCGGCTTCGTGGCCCCGGACAAAGCCAGCCTGAGCGAGCCCAGCCAGCTCTACGGCAAAGGGGATCTGCCCGTGAAGGAGAGGGAGGTCCTGGGGAAGCTGCTGTCCCCCATCTCCAGCGTGGCCCACGGGGTCCCCGAGGGCGACAAGCACTCCCTCCTGGGATGCCTCAACCTCGTGCCGCCGCTGAAATCCAGCTGCATCGAGCGGTTGCAGGCGGCTGCCAAGGCTGCCGAGATGGACCCCGTGAACAGCTACCAGGCTTGGCAGCTCATGGCCAGGGGCATGGCCATGGAACACGGCTTCTTGTCTAAAGAGCATCAGCTACAGCGCAACCACGAAGACACTTTGGCAAGCGCCGGAGTTATGTTTGATAAGGAGAAGCGGGAGTACGTGTTAGTGGGAGCAGATGGCTCCAAGCAGAAAATGCCTGCTGATTTGGTTCACAGCACTAAAGTGGGCAATCAGAGGGACCTGCCAAATAAGCTCGACCCTTTAGAAGGCAGTCGGGATTTTTTGTCACACGGGCTGAACCCGGCGCTCGACTATAACCTGCAGGGTCCCGGGAGCATGAAGGAGAAGCCCACCGAGTGCCCCGACTGCGGCCGGGTGTTCCGCACCTACCACCAGGTGGTCGTGCACTCCCGCGTCCACAAGCGGGACCGCAAGGGCGACGAGGACGGGCTGCACGTGGGCCTGGACGAGCGGCGCGGCTCGGGCAGTGACCAGGAGTCCCAGTCGGTGAGCCGCTCTACCACGCCGGGCTCCTCCAACGTCACCGAGGAGAGTGGGGCCGGCGGGGGGCTCTCCCAGACCGGGAGTGCCCAGGAGGACAGCCCGCACCCCTCCTCGCCGTCCTCCTCAGGTAGGCCGCCAGGGAACGTGGGGGACCAGCAGCTGGGACGAGGGCCCTCCCCGTCCAGGGGGCCTGGCTCCGCGCCGGCCTCTGGGGGACGGGCCCTGGCTTCTCTTCCAGGTCAGTCCTGAGCTCATCACTCTGACCTGATGGCATTAGGTGGACCGTGCCTTTCTGCCCCGCCTCCAGGGAAGGCTAGCTCTTTGAGTCTTTGGCCTTCCCTTGAACACTGGCTGCCGGGAAAGAAAGTTGATCCCACTGGGTGGTAGAGATGGTCAGTTGGCATGTTTGCCGACAGGCATAGCCTGTCCTCCCCTCCCCCGGCAGTTCCCTGCCGGGCCCTGTTTTACGCCCCGGCCCCCATCCGCCATCACCTCGTCTCTGGAACCCGGGAGCTGGCGTTTTGGCTTCATCCACGCGTGTGAAGGTGTGAGCTCAGACGCTCACCATCTCCCCCCACCCCCCGAGGATATTCCCACAGTTGTCTCATTTGGGCACCCCTCCCTCCCTCCCCAGGCCAAACCTGCCTCCTGTCCCCTTCTGAAATTACAGCGTGGCTCACCTGTCGGGCCCCTGTAACCTGACGAAACACATCACTCTCGTCTGATGGTTTAGAAAAGCACAGAGGTTTGAAACACAGATGCATGACTGCGTGTCTTAAATTGTACTGTTACACGGGCGATACAGCTTTGGGGTCTAAAATAGCAAAGCAGAAAATCTGTCATCAAAATGTCTGTGAAATGCTGAAGCTTCCTGGCCCGCGTTGGGGGGAAAAAAAACCAACCAAAAACAACAACAACAACAACAACAACAAAAACCCGCACTAGCCTAAGATAGCTAAATTAAAATCGCTACCTAACAGCAGGTAAGCTTGTTGCCTCCATCCGTATTTTCAAAGTCCCTTTCTAATGGATGGTAAATTGAAAGTTATATCTCTAGCCCTTTATAAAGAAAGCATCTCGCTAATACTGTAATCATTCTGCAGCCTAACAACAGAGGAAATCATGCCATAACAAATACCCTGTTACTAATGGCAACATTGATTTCTGCAATCAGCCATTAAGTCTAGAAAATGAAAGACAGTTTGAGGCACCTCAAGGCACTGCATTGCTCACTGTTCAAGGCGTGGCGGCACACTGTTGAGGGTCATTTTGGTAAAGTTTCTTCCCCTCCCTTTCGCTTTTTTCCCTTCTGGGTTTTGGTAAATAGTTCCGTTTCGGAAGCCGTGCCCTGCTATAGTTATTAAGTAGATGCCGGCTTAGTTTTTGTCTGTTACTGTCATGCGTTGGTATACCCTTCTTCTAGGACAAAATTAGTATTAAAATAAAGTGCGAGTCTGCTGGCTTATTACAAACCGGTAAAGAATTGTTAACACACATAAATCTGAACTGCACATTCCAGAGATTCCGATAGCACTTAATGCTGTTGCTTAAATACCCATGAAACACACTGTCTACTCCTGGAGTCCTGGACTCGTTTGCGATTTATTTCTGGTGAGGCACTCTGGAAGAGTCCGACCAGGAACGTGAGCCACCACGGAGGGGTGAGGCCACGCCGCGAGGAGTGACCGCTGCGCGGAACGTTCGAGATGCAAGGGAAGGGTGTTCAGGTTTCGCTGCCTGACAGCGGGGACTCCATAAAAACGGATCTCCCGTGCAGAGGCAGCAAAGTGCCAGGCGGCCCAGTGTCAGGAGGGACGATTTCCGGCCTCCTGCGAAGAGGTCCCCTGTTCTGGGGAGTGTCATCTCACTGTCTTTGGATCGGGGGCCTTGAAGGGGGCAGAAGGCAGAGGGCAGACTGGCTCCCCTAAGTTTTTGGAGTGACGTGGAGTTAACATTGACAGATTTCCATCCCTCTCCCAGACCTGCTGAAATGAAGAGGTCTCAGCAGAATATTCCGGCACCAAATGTTCGGCTTTATTAATGACGTGTTTACCATGTTTTTCCCACCTTCTGGCCAAGTGATAGCCTCATGCTATTCTATCTCTGTAGTTTCCATATCTGCAAATACTCTGTTGAAAAAACCCATTTTGCTTAAAAGAACCAACCGGGCTTACAACTCAAAGGAGAATTATTCTTGAGTTGTGGTTATCTTCTAGCTTTTATTTCCCTCATTGAAGTATTTTACAATTGTGAATACCGATTCTTTCATTTCTGGTTGACTTCTTTGTTTTCTTCATATTCAAATTAGACCCTTTCATAATTTTCTGACTAAGTGGGAAAATTGATGGCATACCAATACGCAGCCCAAATCAGCCGCACGCCTTAGGGCATTCAGGTTTTGCTGGGATTAGGACCCTTAACCCGATCTGGTTAGTCTTGCCTCTGATTTCTAACAAGTAGGACTTGTGTAAAGTGCGATTAAAATAAGCATTTAAATAAAAATCTTTACACAATAGGCATTTTATTATTACCTGTTAGAGAGAAACCTGCAAGGTGAAGGGGAAAGAAAATCTTTAAGCTCTTAAGTAAAGAAAGAAGTACTTATTAAGGCTTCTATTAAGCAATAACCACAAAACACGGTTTTACAAATTTCTCAGACTGCATAACAATGTCGCAAAACTCAATTTGCATCACTTGATTCTTGTTTTGTTGAAAACTGGGTCAGTAGGGCCTGAGAAACTATTTTTTCAGATCTTAACCAGTGAATTCTTCTTTATAAATCGCTGCTCTTAACATGATAGTAGTTCTGAATTCATCATAAAAAACCTTTTTACAGAGAGCCTCTTAGAACAGATCTCCAGAAGAAGGCTTACAATGAGTGGCAGGGACGTCCTTTGTTATCTGATGTAATTCTTTGCAAAGGAGGATTGGGAACGGAGTGGCTGTTTAAAAATGTCTTGCCCAGACCGAGACGAAGAAGGGGTCAAGTTTGCAATCAAACAGTTATTGCCGAGATGGGCGACTGTCACTGGCTAGGCTAATGTGGGATGCAGCTGTTTGTTATGTGAGCAAAAGAATGTTTGATTCAGTGAACATGTGAAAATGATTCCAGTGAACCAGAAAATGTGTTTGTTCTTGGGCTCTCCAAACTGCTGAGAACCAAGCTGAGGATCAACCGCGAAAACTAGGACCTTTGACAAATTGAGAGGTCATATTTTCTAACAGAAAATGGACAAAGCTAGTCACATGGATCACTTCCCCATCTTTCCCCTTTGTTTTATTTTTGTTGTTGTTGTCGTTGTTGATTTGACTTACCAATAATTTCACACCATCGTAGATGTCATTTCTGCCTCCGTGTACCACGCAAAAGGAAACTATTTGGAAAGCAGCAGCTTATAAATTTTACTCTTTTATGACATTTAGAAAGCGGGGCGGCTGTTTTGACGCTCCCTCATTTTTTGGCTCGCGTGCAAACCCTCCGATGGCATTAATCTCTGCATCTCTCCCCAAAACCTCGTCTAAGACTGTGCTCAGATTGGAGCTCTGCTCTGAGCCGGAAGACGACCAAAGTTCTGTTTCTTTGGATTTTGCCTTGGAAATCACGCTCAGAATAATTAAAACTTAATGTACTAAGAAACGATACTGTTCATTATATCCAACAGGGCAGTTACCTTCTGCATTCCCCATAATTTTGGAGAGGGGCTAATTGCAGTGTTGATGGTGGGAAAGGGGTAATTGAATGCGTTGACCCTCTGTTCATTAAATAAAGTCGGCTAACTTACGTGATCAATGGAAAGCCAGGGAGAGACGCAAGGATGAAAATATCGTTAACCCCTACTACTTCTGGTATAATATTTTGAGATGGTCAGGGATTATTTGATCAGCTGGGCTGGAAGCCTTGTGGGGTCCTCTTTTGTTGCCTGAGCCGCATTCCTGAAATGCTGGGTCTCCATCCTGTGTAGGCCCATTGACCACAGCCTCAAAGGCCTTTATCCGGGGCTCCCTTGCATTTAGTGATATGATAGATTTTCTTTCTTTTCCACCTCTTTTTCTGATGTGGCTCCTCCTTCCTGCCCCCATCCGTGATAACCACTGCCTGCTGCACACAAACAAATCGAGGCACCCCAAAGAAGGGGCGGGTGGGGGGGGGGAATAAAAAAGAAAAAGAGAAAAAAAAATTTAAGTCTGAGGATTAAGATCTTCATTTTTTTTTTTTTTTGCTTGTGCATTCCAATTGTTCTTAAAATATTTGGCAATGTCAATTAGTAACTGAGCAGAGTTAGCTGATGAACACAATTTTCCAGTAGACTGAGCACCCTATTGTTGCCGAGCGAACAGCAGATTTCTGAGGTCATTATCATTCGCTGGTTGCTTGGCCCAGCTGCTTCCTGCTGCAAAAGCCAAACTTTATACTGGAGCTCGGGGATGGCGTACAGCAACAGGGGGCTGGGAGGGGGAAGAGGGAAGCTGGCTGCAGAGCCGAAGACACTCATTATCAGCAGAGGAAACAGAAAGTAAAAGTTTCCAGGCAGTTCCAGGAAAACTGCCCTATCAGCCTTCTTCCTCCAGTTCCTCTCCCAACACCTTCAGCCTCCAGGCAGGGAATTCAAAGGACCCGGGACGCCCCGTGGGGCATCGTGGCAACTAATCTCTGTGCTGAGCCGAACTTTGGAAAACAATAATCCCATTTACAGATTTACTTAAAAATTGTTAACCCGATCCGAGGCCTGTGAGTGGTTCCTCATAGATAGGCTCCCTCGGTTTTATTATTATTATTGTTATTACTAAAAACAGAAAAAGAAAAAAAAAAAGAAAAGCACGTCCTTTTTAAAAGATGAAATTACTTTGTTGAAATTCGCAAACTTGAAGATGACAAACAGGGAACATTCTGTCATTTTCCAGAGGGAACTTTGGAGCAAATAATACTGTGAAATTCCTTGTAGAATCAACTTTGGTGTGCAAGGCTCCCCCTGCCCCTTTGCAGCTTCCCTTCCCCCCACCACCGCCGCCTTCTCCCCCTCCCCCCCCCCCCCCCCCCCAGTTTGGGAGCTGGTTCAGTGAGATGAAAAGCTGCACTTTTTTAAAGCTCAGCGGTTAAAACCGAGCGCCATATGCAGTCCTTCCATCCCCGACGTGGAAGCATGTACAGGCGGCCACCGTGTTTGTGGAGATTTACGGAGGCCCGGCTGCATGTGCTGAAGCTGTCCTCGGGCAGGCGCCAGGGGCCCTACCCCGCCAGGGTGATGCCCCCCACCCTGCCTAACGCACTGGCCAGACTTGGGCTCACTCACGAGTCAGGTGTTGGTGGGGGTGAAGGTCGGAGGGCCAGGTGGCCTCCCTCTGGTCTGTCACCGTTCTGCTGGGTCTGGGGACCGCGTGCTGGAGCGGTGATAAAGTAGACCCCAGGTGCCGATCAGATCATTTTCCTCCTGATCTAGGAGCCGGACGCCTACCAGCAGCTCCTTTTTATAAACTTCCCATTCGCTGCGTGCACTTTGATTATCTTATGTCCAGAAGCAATTATTTGGGAACACTCAGTACCACTCTGGGGCTTTTCCTGTCTGTCTCACCCCCTTGTTTGTAGCTCTAAATCCCACTTCCACGGGGCTGCCCGATGGCGCTGTCACTTAGCATTTCAGAAAGAGAGAAATTGTACTGGCTCTAAAAGTCTTCCAGTTGGGAGTGTGATATAAAAGATGTGTGACATAAAACCCCAGAAGCAAAGCCTCCTGGATGTTCCTGTAGATTCTCAGGACGGACACCGTTTTGTGGGGGAGGGATTCGATTGCTGGCCGCAGGGTCACTCAAGGCCTGCCCTCTTTGGCCCACTGCCTCACCTTGCCCACCCTCAAGACGGGCACCATGCTGCCAGCGTCCCCTCGAGTGCTCTAGGAGGGGTGCTGTGTTCCTGTCCAGAGATGCTGAAATGCTCACGGCGTGCCCCTTCTGTGTGCGTGTTAACGCGAGGAACGGACACGTGTATGTAAATCTAAATTTAATGGTAATAAGAAAAACACAGATTAGCTAAGGACAGGTTACAATGAGGCAAAGAATTAAGCAGTGTTCAAAACAGAGCATGAAGCATTAGCTGCGTGATCCCCATTAATTGGAATGGAAGGTTCCGGGCTTGGGTTCTGGCCACAGCCTCGAGAGTGTTGGGGCTGAACTAGCAGTTTGCTTTAGACGGTCACGTGTGGCCAAAGGCAGTCAGGTATCATGAGATTCTAGGAGCCACCTTTCCCCACTCTCTCGCTGTGCCTTTAGGCACCTGGGAACGTATGCCTGTGATGTCTGTTTGGGGGAAGCTCGAGGACCTCCTGTTCACCCAAACCCCTTCCCCCGTAGGTCCCTCATGCTTTGACTCCCTTCTGTGGCCTGAAGCCCGCTTATAAGAAGCACACTCCTGAGAGGGTAAGGCATGAAAGGCTCCTTGCCCTACCCCTCGGCCGCTTCCCAGGTCC
This sequence comes from Prionailurus bengalensis, assembly GCF_016509475.1. NCBI lineage: Eukaryota > Metazoa > Chordata > Mammalia > Carnivora > Felidae > Prionailurus > Prionailurus bengalensis. Next base: position 22,610,015 of record NC_057352.1, on the reverse strand, counting down.
GCCCTTCATGGAGAGAAGATTCCGGAAGGTGGCCCTGGTGTCTCAGGAGAGTGGAGTCAAGGGCAAGCTTCAAGAAGTCCCCCACCAGGGTGATGGGGGCTCTTAAGGTGGAGAGCAGAGGGAATCCTGGGGAGTGATCTGCATGGGGAGCCCTTTGCAGCATTCTGAGCCTGTGAGGTCAGAGGAGGGGGGAGCAGTTAGCTCCTTTAACTGCCGAGCTGTTTGGGAGCATTGATGGTAGGGGTGGAGAAACGCCTGCAGAGATCAGGAGATTGGATTTGTGCAGATAGCCCAAATCCGTGATGACTGGGCTAGGACCTTTGCCATCTGTGCCCCTCGGGCCTGCTTGCTGCCTTTCTGCGTGCCTCACCTCCCTTTGCCCCCCTGTCCTCTGTCGGCATCTGGAAGGCTCCTCCCTCCACTCGTGCACACTGGGCTGACCCACTGAGGAAGGAGGAGGGGGTGCAGAGAGGAAAGGGGGCTCACCAGCAGGGTGCGGGGCAGGTGGTTGGGGGCTCTCTGTTCTCCCCAGGAAATGAGCCTCGCAGCAGCTTGAAAGGAGCCGCGGGTCCCCCTTGCCTCTTCCTGGCAGGACGGGACTGCGGCAACATTTACTTAAGCTGTGGAGTTTGGCAACGCTGCCTCCGGGCGCCATCTGGAAAGCCCTTCTCAGAAAGCCGTGGACCCTCCCAAAAGAGCTCGGGGGAGCAGGACTTGGGCAGAGCTTTGGGGCTTTTTTTTTTTTTTTTTTTTCCTCAGGCAGAACCTGAGCCTGGAGGTACCTGAACAGGGCGTGGGGGGCGGGGATCCTCTGGAAGCCACGTACGTAGGTAGCTAACATAGGTCCCTCTTTGGCTGGCTCGTGGCTCGTGGCTCTTCGCTCTGCCGGGCCTCTCCACCTAAGTCCGAGCCAGGTCTGGTTTAACTGTTCTTTGTCGGGAGTGCACTCGATTTCCTGGGGTTGCGTTTCCATTTATTTATTTTGTATCGTGTTCTGCTTACTGTTTCACCTAAGTCCTGGTATGTCGTGGGTATGGGGTGTGGAGGCAGCCAAGGCTGTTCTGGTTAGTTACTGATCCAGCCCTGTAATAACAGGGCTTGTCAACATCATGCGAGAAAGGAGCGTGCTGCCTCCATACGGTACTGGGGAGACCGGCCCGAGAACTCGGAGGCTTGGCTTGTGACAAATAGGGCCAAGCTCAGCACAGAGATTGGCCACCACCCTTTCCCTGACCCACATCTTCAAAACAGGCTGCGGAGCCTCAGAACAATGCGCGTCTGAACACTCCCTCCGGCCACCTGATGGGCGGGCCGAGGCACAAAGGCTGCCGTGCCGAACGCCAGGGACACAGTCCCGGTGGGATTCGTGCGCTCGCATTCGGTTCTTTCTCCCACCAAGGGAAAGCTGTCCAGGGCCTGGCTTCTGGTGGGCCCCGTCTCCTTGTTGCCTTGGGGGTGAGCCTTGGGGTTTGGGATGACATGTGGCATGTGTATGAGAGAAGTGTGAGGCACAGCACAAGCTGACTCCTTGGCTGGGGTGCCCACTGCACCACGTGGGGGTCCGGCCAGGCCTTCTCTGGGGTGCCTGGCCAGGTGCTGGCAGGAGGAAGTGGGTGGCGGGTGGGCCGGGCTTTCGACACCCGGTCACTTGCTTCCAAAGGCTGGGGTCAGTTTTCCGCTTTTCCTGGGAGGCACGGTACACCTTTGGGAACCTTTCATATGTTTCCCTCTGTGCCTTGGGCCCAGAACGTTCCACAGAGGAGCTCATTCTTTCTCTGGTGGGGGCAGCTTATTGGACTGGAATTTCGGTGGCCCCCAGTTTTGTCTTTTTGTCTGACCTCGGCTCCCAGGCCACTTGATGTATGACAAAAACAGGACCCCACCACCGAAGCTCTCTTCTCTTCATTAAAGTAATGCTCTGAAACTCTTAACTCAGTGGTTGTCATCCGTGGTTTCTGGACACCCTCAGTTGTCTTCAATCATCTTGAGAGGCATTTTGGAGTATTTCCAACTTGCTCATGTTTGGTTCGACATCAAACGTACGCGGCACTCGTCTCCCTGAAGAACAAGACAGAGACGTGTTGCTCTTCGTTGCTACATAGATTCTGTTGGATTTGTTGCTAAAATAGGGGTCTTAATTTTTTTTTAAAGTAATTTGCCCTGAAAAAGTGAAGAGATCCCTCTCAAAGCCGCGGCGGGACAAACTACTTGGTGCTGTGGGAGACACCTTGGTGGGGCTGTGTCCCTTCTCATCTGGGGCCTGACCCTTCTGAAGAATCCCTCGTGGGTGACCTTCAAACCCTTTCCACCTGGTGGCCGCCAAGAGGGACGCTCCTTGACTTCTCTGTTGCCGTTGTGGTTGTCCAATGACGGTTTCATCGTTGGACGCATCTTAGGCATTTAGAAAATACGAATAAATAAAAGTAAAAATAACTTTTACATATGTATGCTCAACACCACTCGGAGATAATTAGCACATCCTTTTCCAGTCCCTTTTCTGGGCCTAGAGATGTATTTAGCAAAAAAAGGATTATACTGCACATAATTCTATATGCCATAGTTGTTACTTAAATATATGCCATGTATTTGTTGTGGTGGAAGATTCTACACGAGGATCAGCGGACTTTTTCTGTACAGGGCCAGATAATACCTATTATAGGTATGGCAAGCCATGTGGTCTCTATTTTAACTACTCAGTTCTGCCGTCTGTGGAAGTGTGTGATGCTCTTCCAGTAAAACTTTATTTACAAAAACAAGTGACAGGTGGATTTGGTCCCTGGGCTATCCTTTGCAGACTCCTGTTCTACAGTAATAGCTAGGCTTTTTTTTTTTTTTTAAGCTTCACACAAGTAATATATTCTCTTTTTAATGTTTATTTATTTGTTTTGAGAGAACAAGACAGGTGAGTGCGAGCGGAGGAGGGACAGAGAGAAAGGGAGAGAGAGAGAGAATCCCAAATAGGCTCTGCACTGTCAGCGCAGAGCCTAATGTGGGGCTCAGACTCACGAACCTGGAGAGCACGACCTGAGCCAGAGTGAAAAGTCGGACGCCTAACTGACTGAGCCACCCAGGTGCCCCTCACACAAGTAATATCTTCTTTGAGAAAAAGATAGCAATACAGAGAAGCAAAGGAAAAAACATCTACATCTGTAGAATGGTTTAGCCAGTCCCGTAACTGCAGAGCATCATACGACTTGCTTCCGTTTCTTTTTTTTTTTTTCCCCTGCACCTAAATCTTTCTGACCATCTGCACAATTATTTTCTCAGTGAGACTCCCAGAAGTGGACTCTCTGGTCACAGGCAGGCAACCCTGAGGCCGCAGACGTATATTACAGGGTGCTGCATCTTGAGTCTACTTCCAGCGCTGAGCAAGCTCGTCCTAAGGGTGTATTGAAATCTGTCTCCCTGGGGCTAGGTAGTTCACTACACCATGCTGCTCTGCAACTCATTTAGGTCATAAAATACTCATTTGTCCTTTCATTAATGTATTTATTCACTCAAAGGCAAGATGCTTATTAAGTAGGTTCTGAACCAAACGATGTGCCAGGTACTGGGGATGCAAAGATGCGGAGAGATACTTCTGGGCACCCAGGGGCCCAGGGCCCGGGAGGCCTGTCCTGAAACGGAGTGAGAGAGAGACGCACGGGAGGACCCATCCCACGGCCTGGAGGAGCGCCGACTCACCGTGGCGCCCCCGTTTGCTCCCGAGGGACCTGGAAAGGTAAAGGTAGCTTCTCTGTCACCTGAGTGACTCCTTTGGCAGGCCACTTTGTCCTTCCGCACGATCTGGCCAATCCGGCGACTTCTGGGGGAAGCAGACACCCTGGCTCAGCCCCTGGGTCTGGCTGTGAACTAGAGTTGGAATCACTCTCTTGCTGCGGAAGAGACCCTGTGGGGAAGTCCAGCTGGCGCTTTTGAGTTAGCCCCCCCGCCTCCCCTCCCCTACCCCCCTGGGGAGGGGAAGGTGGCAGGAGGGGGACCTGGGGAGGGGGGATTGGCAGCTTTGCAGTGGTGTTTGGTAGCCTGCCACCCTCCCCTGGTGGCCCGGAGCAGGGAAGGTGGCACCGGGGAGGGGCAGGATGGTAAAGGGGAGCGGGGAGTAAGGGGCAGGCTCCTGGCTGTGCCTCACGGGCTCTGATGTGCCCTGGGCGGGTGAAGGGCACGAGTCAGGCGGCAGTGTTGCAGCCTCCCACGGGTCCCTGCACATAGAGCACGTGAGAACACGTAAGACCCCTGCCGGAAAGAGTTTTACCCAAACTCCCCTGACTTCAGAACTGTCCATACCTGCCCCACAGGGGGATCAGGTGAGTCATGGGGGGGGCCCTCCCCACTCGTATGCCCAAATGTCCTTCTTCAGTAGCAGGAGAACAGGGTCGTGGGCACTGTAGAGAGTGCTGTTTTTCTTTCATGGGTAGTAGGGCATGAGCACAGACCCACTATGAGAACGGGGGGAATTTCTTCCAGGGACACGTCAAGCCTCAGTTGCCTCTTATTTTCTGTGAAATGAAACATGATAAGCGTGGCTACTAACCCGGAGACAGATGCGTCTTCTAATGTTTAAGGAACAGCTCGGAGTAGAGCACACACACTTTCAGCGTGGAGCTGTCCCCCCTTGCCCCCCAAGTCTCCAGCTGAATCTCAGCCACCTGCTGGGCTGTTTGTGCAGCTTGCTCCTCTTCCCTGGGCCTGGACTTTTTCATCCATGTGATCGGAGTGGGGTGGGGAAGTCTACGAGGCTCCGAGACCCCCCCCCTTCCCAAAACTTCCCAAGGCCCAAGAACTCAGGGAGTTCGTAAGGCCTGAGGATTTCATGAATTTCTTGTTGATATTTGCGTCCGAGCCTCGAGCAGGTGGCAAGGCCACATCATCCCTGTGGGGCTGGAGGCCCTGGTGAGACCGTCTTTTATTTCCTTTCCCATGGGGCACCTTCCCATTCGTTGTCTCTGTCTGAGGCCTGCACGCCATGGAGACAGAGTTTGGCTGCTGGGGTAGGAGGGCAGGGACCCTTACCCAATGCGACTGAAGGCTTGTTCCTCCATTCTTGCAGGCTGACCTCTCAATGGTCACAGGGAAGGGCTGGTGTGCTGGCCCTTAGGTGCTGTGTGGCCCAGCTAGGGCTGCTTAGCCTCTCTGTGCCTCAGTGTCCATAGTGCACTTGTCATTCTATAAAAGGCCTAGCACAGTCCCTGGCATGAGAAAGTGCCCAATAAATGTGGCCTGTGATTAGGGTTATTTCTGTACTCTACAATACAAAAACAAGTGGGTAAAAAATGAGAAACCTGGCCAGGGGATTGGTTGTTGGAAGCCACACAGCACCAAAGGGCTGGCCTAGATGAGTTAGTCTCACAGAGTCGGGCTGGCATTTGCCTGTGTCTCGAGTGAAACAGTGGGATCGGTCGGATTTGTCCCACTGTCATCACTGGAAGATGATTTGGGGACCTTATGAAGCAGGAGCTGACATTATCTTGGGAAGGCAGCTCCCCTCCTTCATGTGGACCACTACCAAGTGGTCCATTCTCTACCCGCTTTCCTCTTGTATTTTGTAGCCACAAGTGAATCCCAGTTCACAATGACTCCACAGCTATAACTACAAAGATTCAGTGGTCAAGTCACTGAAAGGTCTGGGGAATCGTCTGACTCTAAGTGATGCAGATTTCGTAAATGGTATCCCCGAGATTTCTTCTCCTCACGGTAGCAAAAAGGCTGCCACGGCTGAGACCTCACATCCCCACGCCATCGATTAAAGGAGCACGCTCTTCTGGAGCCCCAGCAGCCATCCCCTTGCGTTTTGTTATATCTTCCTGTATTATTACGCCCATTTCCGAATCAGTCACCATGGCCAGGGGCATGCACCTGGCTTATGTCAAGCAGAGCTCACCTTTGGGTGGGGAGTGGGGGAAAGATGAGTTTTTCCCAAAGAGATTTGGATGCAGGAGTCATGGAGCCTGAGCCACAAAACTGTCCAAAATGTCACAGCTCCAAGGTCCTGCCAGCAGTGGGAAGATTTGCCCTCTTGTTCAGGACGTCTAAAGAGATGTCTCAGCCTCCTGAGCAAGGTGGCTAAGGGTCTGTCCAGGTCTGCCCCACCCCTTCCCCCTGGGCCTTTCAGGGATGAGACCGTGCTGTGTAGGACAGCTAGCTCCTTAGTTATTTTCTCCACGTGTCCGTTTCTGTTTCTCCTCTCTTTCTGTGCTGTGGAGCTTCACGTTAGCCTGGAAATGACAGCAGCAGCTCCCGAAGTCAACCGTCCCCTATGTCCGCTGTGTTGCCCGGGGCTGTTTCCTGGGCACATCCCTGGAGGGAGGGGACCCGCCAGGAGGAGAAGGTGTGATTTCCTGCTCCCGAGGAGAACACGGTGTGACTTTGGGGAACGGCACACCCGGCAGAGAGCTGGAAGAGCGCAGGGCACCAGCGGTTACCTACACAGATGGTGGCACAGGGTGGCAGGGCCTTGGTCTGCCTTCCCGGGCGAAGACGAGCAGCCTGGTTGTCGGCTCCCACCCCCTCCACCTCTGCTGCCTCCTCCCCTGGCAGAAACATGGTGACCAGCGGAAAACGTGCACTTGTCTTAGGTCTGAAAGGACACTGTGAAGAAGGAAACTGCGGGTGCATGGTGACTGGGGCCATCCCAGGGGCCGGGTGCAGTTAGCCGCACTCCTGGGCTGAGCGGAGGGAGCCTTCACACCAGCACGGGGCCCTGCTTTCCGGGTTGTACAGGTGGACAGTGGAGGGTTCCACACCAGAGCCTCCAGTCCGGCCGTGGAGACGGTGTCATCAGATGGGTAAACAGAGGCACGGGGAGGCTGTATCGAGGTAGAGAGGTAGGAAGTGGCAGAGAAGGGATTGAAACCCACATCTGTCTAAACCCTTGCCGTTTAATCCCACCGTTGGGTTGTGCTGGGAACAGGGTGAATGCAGCTGAAGGCAGAGACCCTGCCCACCAGCCATAACCCCAGCTCCACGCAGGCAGAGGCCAGTTCTGCTACATAAGCCTCTGGGCAACTCGGACTTTCCTCCTTCCCTCTGCCCAACGCTTGCTCAGCCCTGCCAAGGGCTGACGGGGACCCATCCTGAGCTCCACACTTACACTTGAAGTGATCTCCCAAGCCCGCGGTTGCCGATACCCCTGCCCACCCCTACTCAAGGTCACATACTCAACAGCTCACGGGGGTCTTGAGAATGGGCCCCCGGGTTGCCCTTAGTGGCCCAAGATGGGGTGAATGAGGCCACAGGACCATGTCCTGTTGGCTGGGGACCTGGTTTGGACTCAGCAGATCCAGCTCTCGGCCTTGTAGGAGCTGGCCTGGGTGTGAGTTTCCCCAGTCCTCCCAACGCTAAGTCTGCTAGCAGCACTTACAGGCTCTCCTTTGCAGGCTGGTGTCGGAAGGCAGTCTCGTCTGGGTGGTGGGACAGAGAACGCAGGCAGCGGCTCGGCCCTGGCCAGCGAATGTGCCCGGAGATCTCCACCCACAAGCGGGCTCTCTCCCGCCCCGCTCCACTCCTTTTTGTGAGGAGAAGAGGGGGAAGGCCCCCACTGGCAGATGAAGAGAAAAGAAGGGGAGGTCTCTAATCCTCCTCCCTCTGAGGTGTAAATTAGGAGGACAGAATTCTCATCTGGGAAGCTTTTCAGGGGAGGGGCCGAGTAGTCCTTTGTTGTCGTGCCTCAGGGTACCAAAGGCTGAACCAAGTGGCCCCTTCGCACTGGCCGTGCCATGCGGAGTGCTGTGAGCTCTCACTCCGCCCTGCGCCCATGACGACGCTTCTGGGAAAGGGCCCGGGCTCAGCTGGGGACTGAGTCGGCTGTCACGGGTGGGGAGGGGAAGGGTGAGCGGGACCACATTGCCCACGGCTGCAGGGAATAGAGCATTCGTTGTGACTGTGTGCCTTTGTGTTGAGGGGCTTGTGTATTTGAATATCTGTTGGGTGTGCTGGTGCGAGAGTGGTCATGCTGTCCTGGGCTGGCGTTACTGTGTGGATGGCTGTAAGGTGCCTTACTTGTTGGATGTAGGTTGCTGAGGGCGTGTGCGCTGCCATGAGCTTGCTTGGCGATGCTTAAGTGTATGTTGGGCGTCTTGGGCTATGCACGTATTGGTACGCAAGTGGACGTGTGTGCATTGGGCGTGTGTATCGACGTGTGTGGGGGTGACGGTGGGTTGGGATGTGAATATCAGCATGTGTGTGTGGATATCGGGGTGCGCGCTAGGATATCATTTGGGGGTCTGCAAATATGTTGGTGTGGCTGTGTGGTTTTGGGGAGTGCCTATTTGTGTGTTGACACCTGTCGGCAAAGGATGTGTGTTGACGTATATAATGGTGTGCGTTGTATGTGCAGTGTGGCCGTGTGTGTTGGGAGGTGCATTGGCGTGTGTGAACAGCGATGTGTGTGTGTTGGGATGCGGGTATCCGCGTGAGTTTGCCTGTGTCGATATGGGTGCTGGGTTGTGCGTTGTGTGGGTAAGGATGTGTATGGTGGGTAGCGGGATGGGGCCTGCTGTGATGCTATTACCAACTATTATGCGGGGTTGGCTGGCCTCCCCAGAGCATTGCGACCCTTCGGTTTCCTTTCAGGAAGAGATGCTGGGTTCTGAGTCTGGCTCCACCCCCTTTCCCAGGACCTCAGAACATTGCTGACGGGGTCTCCCTGCCTTCGCTGGCTCAGCCTCAGGAAGCTCTGGCTCCTGAAGGACAACCTGGCAAACACAGAGGGGTCTTGTCTTCCAGCATCTCCCAACCAGGCTCTCATAGCCTCGAGCTCCTCGTGGAAGGTGCTGGGGATTGAGGAACTGGGGTCCCATCCAGGGAACCTCTTTCCTGGAGCTCAGCCAGCTGTGTATCTGGAGTAGGAGCAAAAGCCCCACAACGGCCGCTGCATTCCTATCACGGTCCCCAGCATAGAGCGTCAAATACAGCAGGTGGTCAGGGAATGCTGGTTTTATTACACAGAACAAAATGAAAAGCTCTTTCCCAGAATAAAGGGCACTTTGCCCAGGAGCCAACCGCGGCTCAGTCCTTTCCCATCACTCTTTCTCTAGGTTCCAAAGAACCTAAGATCCCAGTGCAGAGCCTGGCAACATAGACCCGCAATGGGGTCACTATGAGCTGGTCAGGCCAGGAAAGGGAGGACCCGAGTGCACAGGAGAGTGTGGAGGTCTGAGATGGGACACACCATATGGGAAGGTAGCTCTGGGAACAAGCCCTCACGGTGATGTGTTTGGTTTGCCATCAGTATCCATGACACCCCCTCTCTGGGACACTGGCAACCTTGGTTCCATGCACAATCCCTCCTTCCTTGATGACCGTCCTCCATGAAACTCAGAGCTTCCTCTCCTTCCTCCCCCTCCTTGGATGCAGTAGCAGCCTCATCAACAATGTGCCCTGTTGGAGGCCAGGACAGTGAAGTTGAAGTCATGGGCACCACGTCGTTGGTCTGCAGAGTGCTGAAAGACTTTGGCTCTGGGGCAGCAGTTTGTGAATTGATCTTGCAGCCACTTTTGGGTTTAATTGGCCAAGTTCTCTGGTCACCATGGGTGACCTAGGAGGGCATCCCTGGGGATGGGGAGTGGTTGCAGGTGAGCCTTGTTGAGCTCACCACAAGGTAGAGTCTTCAGAATGGTGCCCCAAACGAGCAGCAGGCATTGAGGGGGTATCAGTCTGGTCAAAGTCTGGGGGCCACATGGACCCTGAGCCTTAGAGGAACCCAGGATCAAGGGCTTTTCACTGACCTCTGTATGGATGTGGCATAAGCATCCCCTTTTCCTGAAATGTCAAGCCGTCTTCTAGCCCTTTCATAAATCCAGAAAGAAAGAAAGTATCAGAAATATGCATGTGGTGGGTCAAGGCAGTCGTGAGTTTGGTGAGAGTTTTCCTAGAAGTCACATGGATCCATGAGACCACAGGTCACCTCTGCCCAGCTCCTGCCACAAATGTGTGAAACTGAGTGCTTTGGAGTCAGTTGTCCTTCCTTGGTTGACAGTCGAGAAAGACCTCTGAGGTCTGAGCCCTGGTGAGAGAAGCGTGCCAGGCTCCAGGAGACGGCGGGGTGAGGAAGCCATGAGCTGTAGAGAAGGAGGGTGCCCATGAGGGAAAGAGCCCTCCTCCTATCTTAGCTCCTTAACAGGGAAAGCAAGGCTGCGGGGAATTTGGATGGAACACACCAGAACCCCTGAGTGGTAAGGACCCTAGAGGATGGGAACTCCTGATAAAAACTGGGGCTGTCAGGGATGATGGGGTGAGGGATGATGTCAGCCCAGGTGTTGGGGTGGTCATTTGAATGATTCACCCGCATCCCACCCATGTTTAAAACTTTTCAGGGACTTCCCACTGCATGTGGAATAAAACCTGTGGCCCGTCAGGCCTCACAATCACCCACTGCATCCTTTCTCACTCACTGAGGCCCTATTACCTTCTCTCGAGCCTCAGCCCCGTAGAGCCAGCCCCCCGGTGGCCTTTGCATGGCCTGTCCTCTCTCAGGCATGCTCTGGACACGGAGTGTCGCGGCTGGTTCCATGTTACCATCCGGACCTCACCTCGAGTCACTTCCTCCGGTGGCCTTTCTGTGCCACGCGGTAGGAACTATCCTTTTGCCGCAGCCTCTCTCTGAAAGCGTTATTCTGTATTTTCATCGTCGAGGCCCTTGGGAAGCGCTGTGTTCACTGTTTATGGATTCGCATGCTCCCTGCTTCTGTTCGGTCACGCTCTTGCTTGTGGTCTCGTTCACCCCCCTGGCGCCCACTCTGTGCGAGCAGGGTCTCTGCATGGTTTGCTGCTGCGTGGCCGGTGCCCACAACAGTGCCTGCACGTGGTGGAAGTTTCTGCTTTGCAAGAAACACTGGTGAAATACACATAACATTAAAGTTGTAACCATTTTATTTTACATTTTTTTGAAAATGTTTTTATTTAGTTTTGAGACAGAGACAGAGCGTGAGTGGGGGAGGCGCAGAGAGAGAGGGAGACACAGAATGGGAAGCAGGCTCCAGACTCTGAGCTGTCAGCACAGAGCCTGACGCGGGGCTTGAACTCATGAGCTGTGAGATCATGACCTGAGCTGAAGTCAGATGCTTAACTGACTGAGCCACCCAGGCGCCCCCATTTTTTTTAAGTTGAGACAGAGAGAGTGTGAGTGGGGAGAGGGCAGAGGGAGGGGGAGAGAGAGAGAGAGAGAGAGAGAGAGAGAGAGAGAGAGAATCCCAAGCAGGCTCCACACTCAACACGGGGCCCGAAGCAGGACTCGATCCCACAACCCTTGGATCATGACCTGAGCCGAAGTCAGAAGTGGGATGCTCAACCAGCAGAGCCATCCAGGCGCCCCCTTAACCGTTTTTAAGTGAGTGGTCCAGTGTGTTAACTACTTTCACACTGTTGTGCAGCCATCGCCACCGTCCGTCCGCAGAACTGTTTTCATCATGCAGAACTGGAACGCTGTGCCCATTCATCAATAATTCCTTATCCCCACCCCACCCTCCACCCCAGCCTGGCAAACACCCTTTTACCTTCTGTGTCTATGACTGGCTTGTTTTCACTTCCCCTAACGTCAAGACTTACCCATGCTGTAGCATGGGATGGGATGTCTTTCTTTCTTAAGGCTGCGAATATTCCAGTGTGTGGCTGGAATACATTTTGTTTCTCCCAGCCTCTGTCCCCGGGCACTAGCGACACTTTGGCTAGTCCAATAACCACTTTCGAATAAATGAATGAAGGCTTGTAGCTTTGAATTCCGTAAGGTAACCCATTGTGTCCTGTGTTACCCCCTCTCCAGAAGCCGCCTGGGCCTCAGCAAAGCACGTGTGTTGGGGTCTGGGGCTTGGCCATCAAGACACTGAGCATTCTTGCCGGGGAGTTTCTGGAGGGGGGGGGCGGTGGGAGTTGGCTGCTGGTCAGACCTCGGGCCACTGGGAGGGCCGCCATATGCCTTGAGGGGCCACAGTTCTTTCCACAGGGGCAGGAGCATGGCAGCCCTGTCAGAACTGCTTTTCCTAATCCTGTGAAGGGTGCTGCGTCCACAACTTGCTGGTGTGGTGTTTGTGTGTGCGTGTGTGCATGTGCCAGCGCTGTGCCCTGGGCCAGGGCAGGGCAGGGGAGGAGTGGGGCCCGGCCCTCTGGGGCTGACGCCAGGAGGAAGTGGGCACAGCAGGGCAACGGCACTCCAAGGCAGATGCTAAACTGTCCACAGCCGGCGTGCCTCGTACTTTCTGTCGGAGCAGGGAATTCCAGAAAAACAATCGCTGGTGTCCTGGATGTTTCACTGGGAGTTATGTTCTCCTCACAGCTTGCCCCGTGCCTTTTAGGAGTAGAATCCCTTTCCCGAACATAGCCTGGGTTAGTGCTGAGGTCAGGGCAAAGACGAGGACTCGGCAGTTCAGGGTGGGTGGGGGGATGCGGTGGCTGGCGGTGGAGGGGGCATGCCGTGCGGCTGGAGGGATGAAGGGGAAGGGCGCAGGTGCCCCGCGTGCATGCTGGTCTCCTGGCTGTCAGCGCGCTTGGCCGGGTCGTCGGGGGAGCGTCTGAAGCGGCTGCTTGTGGTGCGTCACGCCTCACATGCCGCCCAGGCCCGGGGCAGGGTGCCGACAAACACACATCCCCCTTCTCTACTCAGGAAGCCATCGCCTGGGGTGGGGCATCCACCCTGAGCGGGATAAGCCTCAAGGCCCATCTTGTCTCGGGGTCAGCTTCAGTGATGTGGTTCCAGCAGGGTTTGTGAGGGCTTCTTGGTGGAGGTGCCGGTGGTGGAGAGGCCATGGCAGGCAAAGCTGGTCTCGAGGGGGTAGCTGGTGCAGTGGAGGGAGGCAGCGGAGTAGAGTGTGGCTCTGGAGGTCCCGGGCACCAGTGCCGGCCTACAGCCGGGGTGGGGGCAGGTGTCACATGCTCAGAAAAGCAGGGAAGGAGGCAGTGGAGGACGGCTTGGCTGGGCGGGAAGGTTCAAGGGAATCCCAGGCAGAATTTCATTCTTTCTGCTCTCGATGAGAAGGGTGAGAGACCAGAGGAGTGTTTTTACCATCGTTCCATGCAGGTGAGTTTTCTGCAGGCCTTCTGGGGACTTCTCCCTACCTTGGGGCCTGGAAGGCCCAGATGCCCTGACTCAGGGCCGTGGGAGGGTTGCTGCAGACCTCCTCCCTGCAGTGGGGCGTTGCCTCCTGTCTTGTCTGTTTGGGCTACTATAACAAATACCATAGGCTAGCATAGAAACAACAGAAATTTCTCTCTCACAGTTCAGGAGGCCGGGAAGTCCGTGATCAAGGCAGATTCACTGTGTTGTGAGGGCCGGCTTCCCGGTTAATGGAGGACTGCCTTGTCACTGTGACCTCCCGTGGGGGAAAGTGGAGGGAACTCTCTGGGTCCATTTTATAATTCCATTCATGAGGGCTCCACCCCCATGACCTATACACCTCCCAGAGACCCACCCCTCCAAATACCAATGCATTGGGGGTTAGGACTTCAACGTAGGAATTTTATGGAGACACAGACAGTCGGTCTATTGCACCTCTTCACTGTTCCCCCCCAAAAGCAGTGATGTTGATCAAGTTCTCTGAGCAGAAACAGACCAGAAACGAAAATAACAGGAAACTTCAGCACGCTGTGAGCTATTTCGGACCTCTCTTTGTCCGGGGGCCCACAGGTAAAATTAAAATTCTTCTCTTCAGAGGGGAGTGAAGCATTTGAACATTATAAGCCAGTGCACCTAGACCCTTCCCCATTTCCAGGGTCACCGGCAACCCGAGGATGACGGAGGCAGGTCTGAAAGGGGGATGTCTGACAAGTTTTAGATCGTGAAATGCAGCGGCGGACAGATGTCCCCATTCCATACCCAGTGCCATGTGCCTCCGGGGACGCCCGGCTTGGCTCACAGCTTCCGTGGCCTGCTCCGGGCCTCCAAGGACACCAGAGACCAGCAGCGGCTGCCTTGGACTATCAGTGCAGGCTACAAGTGGCGCTGCATGGATTCTGCTTTCTCAGGCTGTCCCCGACCTGCCCACATCTCCCCCCGCACGCTGTTTACGGCTAGAAGCGCAATATTTAGCCGATGGGGAAGAAGCCAGATGATTCAACAGCACCCAGTGGTCTCCAGGAGGAGAAATGTAACTAAAAAAAAAAAAAAAAGTATTGTATGAGTTAAAGTTATTTTTTAAGTTCATTTACTTTGAGAGGGACAGAGAGAGAGTGAGCATCAGCAGGGGAGGGGCAGAGAAAGGGGGGCACAGCGGATCCGAAGCAGGCTCTGCACTGACAGCAGAGACCCTGATGTGGGGCTCGAACCCACAAACTGTGAGATCATGAACTCAGCCAAAGTTGGACCCTTAACTGACAGAGCCACCCAGGCGCCCTGAGTTCAATTTATTTTTTAAAGTCTGTTTTTCTTGGGGCGCCTGGGTGGCTCCGTCAGTTAAGCGGCCGACTTTGGCTCAGGTCATGATCTCGCGGTCCGTGAGTTCGAGCCCCGCGTCGGGCTCTGTGCTGACAGCTCAGAGCACGGAGCCTGTTTCAGATTCTGTGTCTCCCTCTCTCTGACCCTCCCCCGTTCATGCTCTGTCTCTCTTTGTCTCAAAAATAAATAAACGTTAAAAAAAATAAAAATAAAAAAAATAAAGTCTGTTTTTCTTTCATGCTGACCCCACAACCTCTTCCAGGGTGAGCAGTGGATGGGGCATCTAGGAGGCAGTACGAGTCATAGGGAGGAAGGAGGGGCTTCCTGTCTGCCCCCCGACCCCCCCCCCAACCTTCACCCCTTCCTGGCCCGTTGGAACTACAATCCCTTCAGCTGCACTCTTTCTTGGTGGGGTGGGGGGGCGGGTAGGAAACTTTTTATTTTAGAATAGCGTTAGATTTATAGAAAAGAGTTGAGGGTAATACGGAGTGTCGAGTCCCCTGTTGTTAACATTACTAGGGCGCATTTGTCACAAGGAATGAGTCAATACCGATTGATACATTATCATTAAAGTCCCTACTTTGTTCACATTTCCTCGGTTTTGACCTGATGTCCTTATCTGTTCCAGGATCTCATTCAAGATACCACATTGCATTCGGTTTCTTTTTAATCATTAAACTTGATTCTTTAGAGCCATTGTTGGTTCACAGCAACATTGAGGGAGAAGCACAGAGTCCCCACCTACCCCTGCGCCCCCACCCCTCCCCTACTGTTGACATCCTAGTTGTCCGTCTCCTTAGGATCTCTTGACTGTGACCTGTTCCCAGACTTTCCTTGTTTGTGGTGGCCGTGACAGTTTTGAGGAGTCTCTATCAAGTGTCGTATAGACCGGCTTTCAGTTTGGGTTTACCTGAGGTTTCCCTCGGGGCTAGACTGTGGTTACGGGTCCTTGAGAGGAAGACCACAAAGGTAACGTGCCACCTGTGTCGCATCATCTCAGGGGTCTGTGCCGTCAACCTGATTTATCGCTGTTGATGTTGACCTTGGCCACCTGACTGAGGTTGTGTGTCTGGCCGTTTTCTCCACCGTAAAGCCACACCCCTTTCAGTGAAACTTAGTTGATGGGACCAGCTGCATAATTTGGGGTTCAGTACAAAATGAGAAGTTAGAAGCCAGGGTTCAAAATTATTAAGAATTTCAAGAGGATGATCACAGACCATGAAACTAAAGTTGGGGTCCTGTGTGCCAGCGCTGATTGCATTCCCGCAAGGCCAGCCCTGACTGTGGCACTCTTGTCACATCCCCCAGACTCCCCCAGAGCCCTGTGTGCACAGGGACAGGAGCCCTGTGCTGGCGGTCATTGCTTCCCGGGCAGTCGAAGGGGGCAGCTGGCTAGGGAGGGTCAGAGGTACCCACGGCCACGTGGGCAAGACCAGTGTAGCTGAGCATGTTGGCACATCACAGGTGTCCACGGAGGTCCTGCTGAGCCACCTGCCTGGGAACATGAAGCAGTCGACCTGAGCCCCCTGCGACAGAGAGAGACAGAGAATGGTCAAGGGTATGCGTGAGGCCGCAGTTAGTAGCAACCACAGCAACTCCATCATTTAAAAAAAACTGCGTGGTCTTCATTTCTGGGGCGGGGGGAGCGGAGTGGGGGGCGGGTTGTGTCCATTTTCTCTCCCAGAGCAGTGTTTTCTGTCTGGAAGATCTCAGAATATCTCACTTGCCCAGTGCAAAACGAGGCTGTTTATGCGGGGCAACCCGGGGAGCCCGGCTGGAGGGGGGACACCTGGCGAAGGCAGCCCCTCTCCTCACGGCTCCCTCGTTTGGAGCGCGGGGCGTCTCGCTCCCTGGTCTCAGGTGCGTACCTGTGGAAGCACAGACCCCTCACAGCAGCATCAGTGCGGCGGGAAGAGCGTACAGCTGCCAACCGCCTTCTCCTTGCTGTTACTCACCCAGCTGTTTCGAGAAGGAGAGAGTATTTCTAATCAGCCATATGGCATGGAGTTTTATTTGCCGTGGTAAGTTAAAATGTACATTATTGGTCAGCATCTTGCATGCAAATTTTGACACCGCATTCCAGGAGTACCTGCAGAAGAGAGTGGCGGCGAGTCGGGGCTGTGTGATTACCCTGCATCGCAGGCTCGTAACATCGCCGTCCCTAACGATGCCCGGTATCTCGCTGCGACGGCTGCCCGGGGATATTGCTGTGCGCCTCCTGTAGCCAGAGAAAGATTATGTAAACATGGTGTGCGATCTCGAAAGTGAGTAATGAAGTTGAGTACTTGTTGCAAAAATTAATAAATGGCTGGTTTACACATGATGGAGGAGTCTCCCGCGTGAAAACGGAGTCGCCGGGCGTAGTGATGGATACGTGCACCTCCAGGCACAGGCGACTTGCAGAAATGCATCCTTTTCCCTATCGATATGATCAAAGGGACAATTCTGGTCTGTGGCCTTAACTCCCTACTTGCCTAACGTGAAATCGTCACCAATCTGTCTTTCTCCGCTTGGTTGCCTGTCAGAATCTTAACCCTTGCCTCGAAGGAGAGTGCGTCGGAGGCGGGAGACTGCAGTTTCTGGAATGGCCCATGCTGGCCCGTGCCTCTCCACCTTTTCAGACGCTCTTCTTCACTCATGTCCATCCAGGACCTGACGGTGTTTCCCGGCTTCTTGATGGGGCTGTCGCTCGCCTTGTGAGTTTATTTTGAGCCTCAGTTCAAGTGCCACTGTCTCTGAGGAGACTTTGTGTCCATTCCTGTTTGCATTGCTCCCTCCTGTGGATAGTTATCCCCTTGCCCTTTGTGCCCATACTTCCTTGGTGGTGCTTATGCGGCTGTCACTGTGTGTCTCCTCCCACGAGGGGCACCCATGGAGTCAGACACACCGGGTGCAAATCTCAGTGCCACCAAGGACCAGCTTGTGTGGCCTTGAGCAAGAGACCTTCGGAGCCTCACATGCCCCATCTGTAAAATGGGAGGCACTAGTTTGCCATCTGTAAGGTGGATTACAGACTGGTTGGGTATGAGATGAGGTATGAGATCATGCGTCTGGCACATAGTAGGTGCTCACTAAATATGTGTTAATGCATGGATGGAGGACATGGGGCTTCTGCGGAGTCTGTCCGTCTGTAGCCTGGAGAGGAGGAGGAGGGCATGTGGGAAAGAAGGCAGAGGCGGGACAAAGGTGACGTGTGGAAGCTGGCGAGGCGTGTCGGGGACAGCAACCCCATCTGGCTGAAGGTGTGTCGGCGACCGGAAGTAGGTGACTCTGGAAGGGGAGGCTAGGGCCAGATGTGGAGGGCCTTGACGCCAGGCCAGGACTTAACGTGGCAGGCACTGGGCTCCTGGGCCACGCGGGTGCGAAACGACCGAGGTTTGCAGCCTGGCTGTGCTGACAGCGTGCGGAGGGTTCCCTGTTGTCACACGCGTCCTGGGTCCTCACCGTCTTCCCTCCCTCTGATATCTTCCCCCTTCCCACACCTTTCTGGAGCTCCTGGGTCCCTGGCAGCGGCCTGGCCTGGGCCTGGGGAACTGCTGTCCGCTCCCCCTCTCCCTCCATCAGGGGGTCAGAGTGCCCACGTGCTGCTGAGAGAGGATACCGCCCGAAGCCCCTGAAGTGGTGCGTTATGGCAGTTTGGATTTTCTCTTACTGCTAACATTGATTACTATTAATTAAGGTTGATATTTACAATCAGAAGGAGTACAGGAGCAGATCATTTTTTATTAATCACTATTCTAGAGTCATCATTAGTCATCATTATCAAAATATTGAGACAGTGGCCAGTGGCTGGGTTTTTAAAACCAAGTGAGTGAGTGAATTGTATAGAGTCACCTCCCTCTTTCCTGGGTCTCCCTTTTATCCCCCAATCCCCCAAACTGATCTCTACCTCCTGCCATTTACCCTTCCCCTCTCCCACCCCTCCCTCTTCCAGCCTCCCTCCCTCCCTCCCTCCCTCCCTCCCTTTCTCCCTTCCTTTCTTTTCGCCTTAAATGATACTATCTTGAGATGCTGCAGCTTGCTTTTTTCTTTCAATGGTATGGCTTAAGGTGATCTTACACGATGACTTGAGCTCTGGGTCACGTCTTTGCATGTCCGTGCAGTATGACCATGGGTCGGCTGGTTTATTTTTATAGCCGTTCCCCAACTGGTGGACATTGAAGTTGTTCCCCTCCCCCCTTCTTCCTCTCGTCACCATAGCCAGTGATGCGGGGCGGGGGGGGGGATCCTCTGTGTGTCTCTGGGAGCACATGTGAAAGCCGCTGCTGGGGCAGGTGTGGAGAGGGGGAATTGCTGTAGCGCCCCAGGTTCCCAGCCCTCCTCCCCTTCTCCCTGAACCCCACCTGGGTCTCTGGAATGGTCCAGCACTTGGCTGTGCTTAGGAGGGGGTTACCCCCCACCCGGAATGCCTTCTCCCTATCTGGCCGTGTTCAAATCCTGCCCACATCTTAATGCTGGAGCTGTCTCTGCTCCTCCAGAGCCTTGAACTGCCTGCTTCCTCTTCAGAAAACTTCCTAAGAACTTGTCACTTTGTAATCAAGTCCTTTTTGTAGTTTGATTCCGAATTTTCAGTCCGTGAGGACATGGAGGAATCTTCCTGGGTCATTATAGACAGCCAGTAAGGGTTTCATGAGCGTGGGGGCCTTCTCCATGTGCTAGGGAAGAGCTTGGGCCCTGGTGTTCTCAGATTCTCACTCCCCGGGGGCAGAGGTGGGGACCAAGGCGTCTTTTGCCTTCTGCCTTCTGAGGTAGCCGGTCCTCCTCCTCCTCCTCCTCCCCCCGTTCCAGACGAGCCCCTGCATGTGCTCTGTGTGAGCCGTCCAAAGTCGTGTGCTCCATAGCGGTGCTGGTCCTATATACTCTGGTCACTAGCATCCTGGCATTTGGGATGAGGAAAATAGAATTTAGGGGGTCCTGAGAATAAAGTACCTTTTGGGGGCTATTCTATTGGTTTGACTTTAAATATAAAAAGAAATAGGGATACTGATTCCCTCTATGGCTCCCTACACCCCGTGGCTGGAGACAGGGGACCTGGTGGGAATGGGGAACAGACCACTTAAACCTCTGTTCTCTTGATGGCTCCTTCCAGCCCCAGAGAGAAGGGGAGAGTGTCTAAGAGCCTCTAGTGGCTTCCTACAATACTGCCAACTTCTTCATTTGCCTCGTCTGCCTCTTGGGCCTCGGTCCTGTGGTTCTTCTCTCATCCGTTTTTCTCCAGCTATACGGGTCTGCTTGTTCCTCAAAACGCTCCGGTGTGGACCTGCCCCAGGGTCTTTGCACTTCTGTTCTCTTTGCATGAAATGCCACTCTTCTTTGCTTTTCCCTGATCACCCATCCAAAGTCAGAGCTTCACGGCGGCCCACCTATCCCATCTCACTTCTACAGATGATGATCTGGAACAGTCCGTCTTATTCATGTTTTACCAGCATCTTGTGTGCCTCCCCACTAGAAGGTGGGGGTCTCTCTCATCCACGTGGGTAATCCAGTGCCTAGAGCAGTTCGTGATACGAGCATAGCATAGATTCTTTCATGATGTTCGTGATCCAACAACAAGTATTCACAGAACAAGGGTGTTGAGCGACTCTCCCCAAAGTGATAGGACATACATGCATTTTATAAAACAGCAGCCTCCCAAGGCATGAGAAAAAGATGCTTTGGCTGCTTTTCAAATGCATCTCCCTTTAGTAGAATTTTTCTCCTTTACGACTTGAAGGAAGCAGGGTTTTCCAGCAGTGGTTGGTTCCTGATACTTTTTCGACAACCAGGTACTTTGTTTGGAGTGCCGGGTCCTGGGGCTCTCCGAGCTAGCGGCCAGGTCTTTCGTCCCCGGAAACGGGGATCTGCTTTCTTGCTTTGCCCAGCACAAGGACGGCCAGGCTGGGACACTAGCTGCAAACTCTTGAGTTTAGCTGATGAATCTAAGGACTTAAGTGAAGTGGAAATCTCTCCCTCCTCCTCCATGGTAGTTATCACCGTCTGGAATAAAAGGAAAAGATGATTCTTTCCCTTCGTCTCAGGGGATCCTCTGTTGTTATAAAACACTTAGGTCAGGGGATAGAGTTTCCTTACTCCGTAGAAATAAAAATCTGTGTACTTCTTCTAACACTGAAGAAAACCAGCGACCCTTTATTATTATTTTCTACAGCACCGTGCAGCTTCCCAGTGTGCGTCTTCTTTGTGCCCCTCATCCAGACCTTGGCACCCTCAGAGGGGCTAAAGGGCAGAGGTCAGCATGTGGGGGTCAGGATGTTGATTGATTGTGTCCAAAAACTCTGTGTGGGTAATCCTTGGGTGGTTTTTTTTTTCCCCCATGAGAAAGTATTATGCTTGACCCTGAGAACCAAATGTTAAGAAATATATGCTATGAAGTCATTTTGGCTGCTTTCATCTAAACTTCCTGTGTTCTCTCGGGCAGAGGTTTCAAGGGTGGAAGGGTCTTGCAGTCCACCGGGGCCCCGCCTCTGCTCGCACACCCTTGGGCTGGCCACCCCCCACCCCTCCAGGGGGCTGCCCTGTCTGGTGAGCTCCCATTTCGAAAGTGCTTTGAATACAGAAGCCCGCCTGCTGTCCTCAGGGCTCGGAGTGGGCAGGCTTGTTCTGGATCCGCAATGTGCACAGACTCGGCAGGAGCCTGGAGTCTCGGTTTCCTCACATAGACACTGGAGAGCAAAGCACCTACCTCCCATGACTATTGTGAGAAACGGCTGTTGTTCTCCTATAAAGCAGAGAATGTGGCACAGAACAGCGCTCGGTAAATGTTCTCTCTCCCTCCCCCCCCCCCCCCCGCCCAGCCCCCTTTTATCGCCCTGAACTCTGCTCTCAAAGTAGGGGCACATGGTCCTGGCTTCCCTGAGACCCTCACTAGCCCAGGGCCAGGGAACAAAAGTCGTGTCGCTTTGAGGCTTGTCTCATTGCCTTCTGATCCCACGTGGGTAATCACATGGCCTGTGGGCGTGGCCTGCTCCAAGATGGCTCCTCTTCTGTCTGGTCCTGGGTGTCAAGAGTATTTGCTTGTCTGGGGGCCACTGCTTCTTTGCTTCCCTCTGGGGGAGCTTACCACTGACTGACCCCAAAGTTCTTTCTCAGGGACCAGGGCGCAACCCTGCCCTTTCCACCGCCCTTTATTTCTGCTCTGGGCTTTCGGACTCTATTATTATTTAGGATAATAGTGGTCGCTGTTACAGATGTACCCTAAAATTGTAGTGTCACCACTCGGAAGCATGCTCCTTTTCCTCTGTCACAGAAAATTCAGTGTAGGACATGAGGCGCTTTTAGTTAGGGACCAGGCCAGTGGACTCTCCATCATTTTCAAAAGGTAGTTCCCAAGGTCAGGGAGGGCATTGGAATCAGATGTCAGGAAAGGGAGAATGAGGAGGACAGCAGGGAACTTATGGGTAGACCTGCAAGTGGGGTGCTTCGCTTTGTGCAAGTCTCGTTGGCCAGGACTAGTCATGTGGCCCCAGTTAGATACAGGTGAGCCTGGGACTCTGCTTCTGGCAACCACTCGATGCCATGGAAGGAAATGCGGGTCGTCGGTCAGCAGCTGTCTGCTCTATAGACTGGCTATGGAAAAGACCAACAACTTCCTGATTCTCTGACTTGGTGTCATTGCCCCTCACAACAGACCTCGACTTCCTTCCTCTGTGTCTTTTTTTGCACTGCATTGAACTCTTTAAAAGGGCAGGGTTTTTTGTTGTTGTTTTTGTTTTTGCTTTTGTTTTGTTTGCTGTCTTTAATAATATTTTGATTCCCTTAGCCTTTGCTAAAGATAAGATCATTGCAAGTCCTCGCCACTTATGTCTGACTCTCTAGTGACATAGGGCACTGTGTTCCTTTCTTTTCTCCTATTTTCATCTAGATCATCGATCAATTCCTTGGCTTACTTGACAAATAGATATGCGTATGTGCATGTGTAAATATATGTGTATGTTTACATGCATGTGTGTAAACGCATGCATATGTGTGTGAACGCTCTTGCATGTGTGTGTGTACATGTACACACACACACACATATATGTGCATGTATTTGTTGGAGACACCCTATGTTCTTTTCAAATCTATCTTTAGCAATCACACTGGCTTCTTGGGGTACTGCCTTCTCCCTTACTGGGATCTTCTGGCTTCACAGACGGCATAGCATCTTTAAGAGCATCTTCACTTTGGTTGGCTAGACTTTCATGCCCGGGAATCCTGTCTCTCTTTACTTCAAGCGTTTTGAACCTTGGCATCCAAAAATTTCGGATGCACATCGGTTAATGAGGAATTACAAATATTTATTGACTTTTTGACGGATGCCAGGCAGTACTTGCTAAATGGATTTAAACTTCCTAAAAACTTTAGGAGAGAGGTATGGATCTTATCCTCTAGGGATAAATGGGGATCTGAGATTCAGAGATGTTAAGTAACTTTCCCAGTGTCACACAGGAAGTGCTGGGGCCTGATCGCAAATCCCTGTCTGTCTTACTCCACCTATGTGCTCTTGACCCCATCTCCTTACCTCTGTCCTGTCCAGCCTATCCCACCCAGGGAACTCTAAGACCACACAGTTGTAGTTGTCTAAGATTCTAGTGTTTTCTGTCTTGACTAGCTTGTCATTAGTTAGAATTAAATCTAGAGTTAAAAAAAAAAATCCCTTCTTGTCTCTGGTCTGGAAAGTGAAGTTATCATCAAGAGAGGTCAAGACCTCGTCACATGAATGAAGACAGCAGTAGTAATCATAAGGGCCGATGGCTGGCTTTTTAGTCAGCTGATAGGCCTAATGGATGGTCAGACAGTGAAAGGCTCTATCAGTCTGGTACCCAGACTCTTGACTGGTGGAACTGGGCTTTTGTCTCCAGAGCACGCCATTGATCTCTCCCATCTGTCTGGGTGGCCTTTAGCAAGCCCACAGTAACATTTCTGTGCCTCCCTCCTTGCACTCAATGTTGCCCAATTCCGTATGTTTTGCCCTCGGGCATACAGGAGCCCATGATGTGAGGGTCTTATCTACAGACTACTCCTTCGCCTTCTGTACTGGTCCATTCCTTTAGGATAGAGAAGTCCTGGCCATTGGGGTAGCCCACCTTCTACTTCCTGTCTCTCCAGATTTTAGCCCTGCCCTAACCATGGGGTTTTAGTTTGTGTTCTGTGCTCTGCCCCGCTCTTGTAAACCAGTGACCCCGTTGACAGTCCCCTCCCTTGCATGCATCTCCAGGTGCCCCCATACTCCCTTCTCTGTGTTGTCTCTTCTGTGCTCTGGGGTCACCAGGATGCCAGGTCATGGAGCAGGCTGGCTTCCCTGGGTGAGGTCAGCTGGCCTCTGGAATGACACGGGCCTGCACACGCCCACTCTGTAAATGTGTCAGAAGCCCACTTGGGACCTGCTCCAGCATCTCCAGGCAGGGCCATATTTCCCCATACTTCCCACGGCACCTTTCACTCAGTGGGTCCCAACCCCCTGACCCGTAGATGGGTCCCTCCTCCCGTGTTCCCTGGCTATGCCCAAGAACAGATCACCACACCACCTGATAGCTGACCAGAAGCCCAGGAGGCAGCCCGTGGCTCCCTCCCAAACTCCCATGGGGACCTTTCTTTTTGCCTCTTAATGAACTCTTGGACGAATCCCATGGTCCCCACAGCAGGCGCCTATGTCACAGTCCCGTAGGACTCCCTCTTAAACACAGCCTGTGTCCCTGGAGCCTCCTCTTATTCAAACCAGCGTTCTGCAAACCCCCAGAAATCTGAGCATGCCACTTTCCAGCCAGTGGTTTCCCATGGCCCTCCACAAAAAAGACCACAGTCTGACTAGACCCCTTTGGGATCCCATACTTGTCTGTCTCTACCACTGCTTCCCTTTGTCCCCACACTCGGGGTTACGATGGCGCTGACTTCTGCCATCTCCCAGCACCGTATTCATTCATGCCTCGGGGTCTTGGCATGTTCCACTCCCTCTACTTGGAATCTGATTGCCCTATGTCTGCCTGGCTAACCCTGCCTCCCTTTGAAGACTCCTCAGGAAGCCGCCATCACTTGGGGTCAGGGGGGATGCCAGGGGCACTCTCTGTGGTGCCCAACCTGTCCATCCACCAGTGAAGAGGCCAGATCACAGTTGTTTTTCACTCCCCCCAACCTCCTATCACCCCCAGGAAACACTCCATACACTCCATACTCTCATTCTGCTGAATGAATGAATGTTCCAGAAATCCAAATCCGGCCGTATAGTTCTCTTTTCACTTCTTTAATATATGTAGTAACTGTTTTTCCTTGTTCTTTTTCTTTCCCTGGGATAACAGTGATTTGCTCCTGCACTTCTCTCTCATTACATGGATTCCTGCAAGCTTCTAGCTATTTTCTTTTTTTGTAGCAGCTTTATTGAGATATAACTCACAAACCATACAATTCACCCATGCAAAGTGTGTAAGTCAGTGATTTTCATTATGTTCACAGAATTGTGAACCCTCCCCACAATCAATTTTAGAACATTTTCATCGCCTCAGAAAGAAGCCCTATACCCTTTCACGATTAGCTCAAATCCCCTGGTCACTCCCAGCCCTAGGAAACCACTAATCTCTTTTCTGTCCCTATAGATTTGTCTATTCCGGATGTCCTCTAGCCTTCTAAAAGCTCACCTCTGTGCAGGACACATGCACTCCTTGCTTGGTTCTCTTGAGCTAATAGTGGACTTTTATTTCCCCTTCCTTCCCTCCCTTCCTTCCTTCCTTCCTTCCTTCCTTCCTTCCTCGCTCCCTTCCTCCTTCATTCCTTCCTTCCCTCTCTCCCTCCCTCCCTCATTCCTTCCTTCCCTCTCTCCCTTCCCCGCTCCTTTCCTTCTCCTTCCTTCCTTCCTTCCTTCCTTCCTTCCTTCCTTCCTTCCACCTGTCTTCTCTTGATCCCTTTAACAAAGACTCAAACTCAGTGTAATGGCTCTTAATTTTTCTGGGACTCAGGAAAGGGGGGGCATATCTCTTCTTTGTTATAAGGATTAATTACTTTGTTTGTAAAGTGCTATAAGGTTTGTAGAGTGGAAAATCAAACTATTGTTGGTTTTTGTTTGGTTGTTCCAAATTAATGTCACTTTCTCAGGTTTTTTTCTTAATTTGGTCTACCTCATTAGCAAAATCAAATTTCAGAGGAAGATGTTACAAGCCTGCTTTTATCATACTGCCAGCCTGGAGAACTCATAGCAGGAGAGAAGATGGGCTCAGAGGCAGAGACTGGAGAGGATGCAGCCCGAGCCCAGGGCCCAGTAAAGGAGTGCTCTCGTTTTGTAGTGCCTTGCATCACGCTTACTCACCGGGAAGGGGAGAGGGGCCCTCAGTCTACATGTGGCGTATGTGTTTTCTGTAATCACTTATCTGGTTTTGGTCTACTTGGTCCTGTTGCTCCACAAATATTTCCTTGGCTCAGCTAAAGGACAAGTGCCAATAATTCGCCTCAGAGGCACTGAAACTGCTAAATACAAGGAACACAGATGAGCCGCTCTAGTATTAAAAAATTGCAACCTTGAATCAAGAATCCAGTGACCATTTTTGTCTCTTGAATTTTCACAAATATTAAAAACTAAATCTGCCGACTGCTGAGGAGACAGAGAACCAGGACTCGCAATAATGCTGGTGGCATTCTAAATGGCTGACGTCTCCACAGAAGACAATTTGTCAATACCTATCAAGGGTAATAACACGTTAGACTCGTTGACCCAGTAATTCTACTTCTGAGGATCTATTTTAAGGAATTTATCCAAAGTGTGAAAAAAGCTATATGCGCAAAATGTTCATTATAGCATCATTTAAGATGTCAAAAATTAAGACGGGAATTGAGCTAAATGTATGGCATTGGGTTTTCCATGGAACCAGGTCTCCTTGATGGACAGTTGTGCAGTCAATTAAAATGATGGTTTTTCAGTGCTGTGCACAAGAACAAAAGAAAGAAGCACAACCGAAAGTGGACCGTGAGCACGGCCACGGGAAAAGACGGGCACAGAAGAGCAGGGAAGGAGGGACGCTAAAATAATTACGGCACGCGTGACGTTCTGGGGCATTCTTGCTTTGTCTCTCCTGTATTTTCTATCGTGTAGCATTGCTTCCATAATGATAAAAAAATGAATTAGAAAAATCAACCCCCTGGCGCATCTTAGGAAGGTCAAACTTCCTGTTTTGTTCTTACGAAACCTGGAGTAAGAAGCAAGGACACAGTAGTAGTAAACCAGCCTACTGATCATATTCCCTGGATTTCCAGAGAAAATGACAATTTTCCCCATTCCCTGAAACAAATCTTGACTAACTCCGATAGTTGAGCAATTAGAACTTTGGCATACAATCTTTCTTCTTCAACTCCTATAATTAGTGGTCTCCAATTATATGAATCAATTTCAATTTCTATAAATCAGATGATTTAGAGAGAAGGCTGTTCAATTTCCTTTTCAACTGTATGGTTTCAGCAGCAATAAAACTCTCAGCTTAAAATATCAGGATGCAACTTGCTCCAGAAATATTACCCAGAGCAGTTAGGGCTTCTGCCGGGAGCCAGGGTGTCTCACAGGTAGCCGTTTCTCGTGGCTTCGCTTCTCGGTCTGCCACTGAATCTGATCCGAGACTGAAATCTGCTTATAGATTCCTTCCCAGCCTGGGTGACTGTCAGAGTACCTGCCTGGTCTTCTAACACACAGGCCCGGCTTGGACCCAGATGGATCTATCTATGTAATGCTAGTCAGCGTGTCTCCTTTGTCCTTTAATCCCGCACTCGACAACCTTAGTGGCCTGTGAAGGTGGCCCGCTATCCCGGCATGTATCGGAGGGGCGGCGGGACTCCCCTAAGCCTGGCTTCGAGAAGTGCTCAATACATCCAGCTGTTTCTGTAGGGCTCTTCCTGAATTAATTCCTGATGTTGTCACTGGCATTTGGAGATGTGTTTTCTTCTTCTCCCTGCGTCCATTACTGATGAGATGTGATCTCTTTCATTCCACCAGGAGCAGGTCTTCGTATTCATTTTAAAAATTTTGAAAAGGAAAAACTGTTAAAAATCTGAGCGTCTTGACAGACTCTTCCCAGGGTTGAATCACACAGACACGTTCCTGTGGCATTCACCCTGCCCCGCTCTCTGAAAGCAAGAAGGCAGGGTGGGGTAGAGGGCAGCTCGAGGGGTGTGATGCTGGAACCAGAGCTGAGGGCCACTCTGGGCTGCACATAGACGGACAGCCGCCCCCACTCGCTGCTCCCCTTGGAGGAGATAAGTGGCCAGGGCTGGTGTTGGCTGCTAATGTGGTTTTTAGCAAGATGTCTCCTTTTTGTCGGAGATTGGCTTATGCTTTTATAGTACTCTTAAATTCAGCTTATGTTGAATTATTGTTGTTCTTCGTTTTTTTTTTTTTTTAATTTTTTTTTTCAACGTTTATTTATTTTTGGGACAGAGAGAGACAGAGCATGAACGGGGGAGGGGCAGAGAGAGAGGGAGACACAGAATCGGAAACAGGCTCCAGGCTCTGAGCCATCAGCCCAGAGCCTGACGCGGGGCTCGAACTCACGGACCGCGAGATCGTGACCTGGCTGAAGTCGGACGCTTAACCGACTGCGCCACCCAGGCGCCCCTGTTCTTCGTTTTATACATTACTTCCAGTTCCCACAGCATTAGAGCCTCATTAAGTGCTGGGGCTGCTAACTGAGGTTTCTTGACAGATCAGGGAAAATCAGGACGTGGCCCAGGGGCCACAGCGGCCGTCTCAGAATGCTGGTGCAGAGAACCTCAAACCCACACTTCAAGTTCTTGTTCGGGACCTCGGGCTCTTGAGAGCTGGGGCAGCAAGACCGTCTTCCAAACCTTAAAGAGGACGAGGCCCTCGTCTCTTGGAATAATGCTCAGTTAGACAGGGATGTTGAAGCAAAACACAGAAACATGATGGAATGAAGTCATGGAATATGATGCTCAAGAACAATAACTTCAAACCATACTTGGAATATTATTTTTTAATGTTTATTTATTTATTTTTGAGAGGGAGAGAGAAGGAGAGAGAGCAAGCGAGCGAGCATGGGCAGGGAAGGGGCAGAGAGAGACACACACACGGAATCCCAAGCAGGCTCTGTGCTGTCAACGCCTATCCCGATGCGGGGCTCAAACTCATGAACCCTGAGATCGTAACCTGAGCCCAAACCAAGACTCGGACGCTTAACTGACTGAGCCACCCAGGCGCCCCTCAGGATATTATTTTTAAGTGACAGAATGGGATGAGAAACTAAACACAATCACCATTTTGTTTCTGCTTGAATACGGACGTGTTAATCACAGTTAAGTGCATACACCTGACTTGAAGAGTCATAGTGAGGGGGTAGAATTAAAAATGGTTTTCAGTTTCTTTTGTTTATACCTTTCTCCATTTTCCAAATCTCCTACAAGTATGGAACACTTTTATAAATAAAACGTGGAAGGTTATTTAAGAGGCTAAAGAAGGAGAAGTAAAATCCAAATGGCCCAAGGGTACTTGATGACATATATTTGCTGCCTCCTGTTCCGCAGGCTTTGCGACAAAGCCAACAGGTGCTGAAAACCAGCCGCCTATACCGAGAGCTTCTAATGCACCTCACGTGTATTTGAAGTGAGTTTGAAGGTTTACAAGGCTCTCCATTGGCTCTAGTGTGTGGGAACCAGCAAGGACAATGCTGGGTTTTGGAGGATAAAAGCCA
This sequence comes from Prionailurus bengalensis, assembly GCF_016509475.1. Lineage (NCBI taxonomy): Eukaryota > Metazoa > Chordata > Mammalia > Carnivora > Felidae > Prionailurus > Prionailurus bengalensis. The sequence goes on along the minus strand of NC_057352.1, from coordinate 22,581,005 downwards.
TTGCTGACTTTTTCCTTTTTTTTTTAACCAAGTTGACCACTCCTTAGACTAGCACATAGTTTTGCTGCTGAGTAAACAGAATCTTCCTTCCCATCCGTTTTTGATAAGCTTTAGAATGTGGGGACCACTCCTGTGACTAGGGAGACAATCCAATTGGGGCGAAACACTCGTAAGTATTCAAAATTAGCATTTTACTATTTGTAGACCCTTTCCCCCTCTGGGAGGGAGTTCTCCATGTATCATGTTTAGATCTCCATTTTACAGATGAGAAAATGGTGGTCACATCCTTTTGTTGGTCAAGGCAGAAACAGAAACCCGACTTCTGGTTTCAAAATTGCTCTTCCGTGGGCTCTTTATGGGGTCACCATGGGTTTCCCCTTTCCGTGTAGATAACGTTACTCACTTAAAGAAACTTCTGCACTGGCCAGTGACGGGCATTTTCTCCCTTCTCCCACATACTCTTCCTGGAAGCAAAAATAAGGCACCATTGTTATCCAAAGGCCACTTTCTCCTAAGTATGTCCTTAGGCTCCCCAGGTTGATGGTGTCTTTTGCTGGGGTATAGTACCGGGAAATGTCAAGTATTCCAGATTGCCCACTGAAGAGTTTTTTATTTTGGTATAAGAAAAAAAAATAAAGCTTTTAAATTTTAAAGTGAAAAATTTGGATTTGGAAGAAAAAAATATAGAAGTTGGTAATAATGAAGACTTTGTTTGCTAGGCGCCCCGGCGTGGTGACTAATAGGCCAGCTGCTTATCGGGCAGAGCCCTGGCTGGGGGTGTCAGCAGGGAGCAGGAGTGAGGGGGCACTGGAGACACGGGGGTCTGGGTGGGAGGCTGGGGTGTGGGGGGGCAGGGTAAATATGGAAAGTCCAGTCAGAAGAGCACTGAGCTATTTAAGCGTCTACCAGGGCGTTCCAGAGAGCCTCAGTTGATGTGGGGGACGGCCATGATGCCTGCCTTCTTGAGAATAAATGGTCAGTTGTGTCCTGACTCAACGGTCAGGGTGTTTTGTATAATTACCACTCCATGATAATTTTCCTCCCCATAAACCCCTTTAAAATGGCATCCAAGAGAAGCACCATTCCGAAAGAACAGCACTCTGGGGGTATTGTTCCTTCAGTGGTAACCAGGTAAGCAAAATAAGCCGGAGACTTTCCATCTCCTAGTTAGGGAATTTTTCCGGGTTAAGATTGTTCTTCCAGGTTTGCCTTCCTGGGGCCTCTGAGCTTTGCTGCAAATGACACCACAGTGTTTGTTGGGGGCGGGGGCTCCAGAGTCCCTCTCTTTATCAGGTCGATACACGTACCTGGTAATACAATGCCAATCCATAGCTAAAAATAGCTCCCTTTTGTTGTGAGCTCCCCAAACAAAGGGAAGGGACGCACAGATCAAACCCACTTCATCCGTGTCTTCTGCCCTGTGCTTCCCCGATCAAATCCTATGGTTTCCCTCTCAAATGGCTTTTTCATCTAAAAAGGGGGCTGGGGAGGGGTGGGACTGAAACAGAGTAATGTTGAGGCCCATGCATTAAGAAAAATTCTTTGGAAATAAGAGGTGCTAGAAAGCACAAGGTCACCATCCCGTGTCCCCAGATCGCCCGGAATAGGCATGCACGACTTAGGTCAAAGTGCGTGGACTCCTCTCCCGGGGTCTGTTGGGGAGCCCAGCATTTTTTTTTTTTTTCCAAATGAGTGCTCTTCAAAGATATACAAGACGTTATTCTTTACCAAATCCCATTAGCCATAGCTCAACTTTATATTCCTTGATCAGTCTTGTGTTTTCCTTCTGACTTTTGCTACAGTTTATTGCCCTGGATTAAGCACCAGAACACAAGATTTTATTTCCCTTTGTCTAAGGGTACCTTCCCTTGCCTTCTTGCTAACTGGCTATATGTACACAGGGGGTGGGCACAGAGTCTTGGTTGTATTTTGGGCGAGGATGGGGGTGGGAAGGTTGGATCATGGAGGGGCACAGAATATTAATTAGACAGAAAGTGCTCTCTGTGCCTTATCTGCATAAAGAAAGATAAAGCCCATGTAAATAATATGTGTGTTCCCCATAATGAATGTCCCCTTTCTCTCCATTTCTGCATAGTATTAGAAATTGCGTTTTTATTATATGAGACATTGGACGCATGCCAACAAGTTTTTCTTTTAACTTGATATTTTGGGCTCTGATCTTTGTTAGAACTACAATGGCATGTATCTCGTACAGTCAGAGGTCATTTCTATAGCTCCTTCCCCTTCCCATCATTTCTGGGGAATGTTTGTTTTCAAAACAAAGAATTGGGTTAAAGCTTAGGTATCATATATCAGAACATATTTCAAGCCGAAATTAAGAACACTCAAACCTTCCTTTTAAAGGTCAGATATTATTTATTATTATTATAAAAATGATCTGTGATTTATGAATTTAACTTCTCGTAAACCTTCTTTGTAACAGAATATGCAGTCAGAGGCTTAACATTACATTGTTTTCTTTTGACAACGTATCCACGAGACCACTGCAGCTGTTCCTTTACTCACAATAGCAGATTAATTAACACAATCATATGCTGTTGGCTCTTACTCAATGAGTGGGTCTGCAGCGGGATAGATAGGTAAATCCTTTAAATGCGGTGCAGATAAAGCATATACTATGGTAGTTTCGTAACTAGCCAGTTTTGCTTCTGACTAGCCAGCCCTATCGGGACGGGTTCATGGACCACAGACGCCATGAGCTTGAATTTCAAAGTCAGCCACACCTATTTCAGCGCCATAACGCCCAACATTTGCAAGACGTAAATATGTAAAAGCAGAAGACCTCTCAGAAATCAGCGGCTTTGGTTAAAATAGCAGTCAGCCTGCCGCCAGCATTTTGAGTCTGCAGTATTTTTTTAAAGTTCAATCATTGCTTTCCTTAAATATCTTCCTTGCTATTACTCACTTTTTTTCCTTTTCTTTCTTTCTTTCTTTCTTTCTTTCTTTCTTTCTTTCTTTCTTTCTTTCTTTCTTTCTGTTTGCCCATCCCTCAGCACAAATAGTTCTGGGCAGCTGTCATGACTTTGGTTTTTAAGCACTAAAAGATTTTTTTTCGTCAGCATGTGTACTAATGAAAACGTGGGTAACTAAACCTTCCCTCCCTGCCCAGTCACCAGCCGTGAGTATTTATTGGCAACTTTAGCTGACATTTTAGTGAACGTCAAACCTTTGTTAGAGAAAATGTAAGGCTTTGCTTTAGAAACAGGCATACCCATGTTAAGAACGAGGTAACCAGGCAGTGGGCTTAATAGAATTTCCTTCAGACTTTTTTTTCTAATGTCCATTACATATGCAACACCAATTTACTTTTTGTTGTTTTACTTAGCACAGAAATTGAAAATGTACAAGCTTTGCTGGATTAAAAGGCTCATTTTATAGACACATAGACCAAGAGAAAGAAGAAAAACAAATCCATAATTTGGAACCTTTTAGAGCATCCAGGTGGTAGAAATTCAAACTCTCACATCACTCACTGTGTTTGTGGTAGGACTGAGAGTCCTTTGAAGCCATCCCCGTCCTTCAGAGACACACCAGAGGTTGGCCGTGTTTGGAAGTCTCGAGAAGGCAACATGCGATCATGCTGAGGTCTCTTAAATTCTGCGCTGTGGATGTACCCCTGCACCAGGTCCTGGCTCAGACGTCCCTCTAGGCTCCATGAAATTCAGAATGCCGTGCATCAGGCAGAAATGATGTGTTAAGCATCTCAAGTTTAGGAGGGGCTCAGGTTTTCTGTGATTCTCCTCATACCTGGGGAGCTTGCAACTCTTCCCAGAGCCTTGGAGGGAATGGTCACCGCACAGGAGGATCAGGCATCCGAGCTGCTCTGCCTTTCTCCTCATTATTCTTTCCTCTACTTAGCCTTTTTTCCCCCCTAAAATCAAAAACTCTTCTTCAACAAAGGTCTAGAACACGTGAATAGTTAGTTGTACCTAGAAACGTTATTTAGAAAAATCGGGATATTTGATTCTGAATTGAGAACAGAATTGGCCTGGGAATCCTCACAGAGGGCCGACAGGGACGCAGGGGTGACTGGTAGACCCCTGGGAGGAGCGGTTACGACTGGACCACTCAAGCTAAAGGCTGGGGTTCCAGCACATGCACAGTCTGCGCCGGGGACAGCTGTCGTCCCCAGGAGCACTGGACACCTTGCAGAGTCACAGTCGTCTTTCTCAGCCTTGGAAATGCACGTAGCCCTTTCTCTCTTTCTGCTTGGATTTCGAAGCCTCTCGGGTAAGGCGGAGGTGCATCTGCTGTCTGGGGAGTGTGACAGTTGACCTTGTGACTTTAAGGTACAAGTAGTGATGATGCTTCTGACCAGTCCCACGTACCCTTGGAGCTCAGCGTCCAGGAGCGCAAAGGCTCCATCTGTCTCTCTGTCTAATGCATGGCATAAAAGTGGGATACGTGGCACAGCCCAAAGTAACTTCCAGAGCCTCTCTTTCTCACCTTTATTTTTCATTTTTTCTAGTTTTTTAAAATGTTTATTTATTTTTGAGAGAGAGAGAACACAAGTGGGGAAGGGGCAGAGAGAGAGGGAGTGAGACAGTCCCAAGCAGGCTTCAGGCTGTCAGCGCAGAGCCCAACGCGGGGCTTGATCTCACAAACTGTGACATCTTGACCTGAGCCAAAATTAAGAGTCGGACACTTAACCAGCTAAGCCACCAGGTACCCCTCAGTTTTTTTCTAGTTTTATTGAAAAATAGTTGACATACATCACCATAAGTTGAAGATGTACAGCTTTTACACATATTGTGAAGTGATCACGATAGGCTCAGCTAACGTCCATCTTCTCATGTAGAGGCAATAAAAAGAAAAGAAAGAAAAAAGGAAAAATAAATTCACCTGGTGAGGGGCACTCTTAGGATGTACTCGCTTACTAACCTTCCTTTACATCACACGGCAGTGCTGTGGTCATGCATCCCAAGTACTCACCTGTCTCCTAACTGGAAGCTTGTACCTTTTGACCACTTTCCTTCAATTCCCCGCTTCCGCCACCCTTCACCTCTGGTAACTACAAGTCTAATCTCCTTTTCTGGGAGTCTCTTTTTGTTTTTGTTTTAGATTCCACATGTAAGTGAGATCGTATAGTGTTTGCCTTTCTCTGTCTGACTTATCTCAGCCTATATAATGCCCTCAAGGTCTATCCATGTTTTCACAGATGGCGGGACTTCCTCTTTTTTATGACTGAATAATATTCCATTATGTATGTATATTGTATCTTTTTTATCCATCCTTTTATCCATCCACTGATGGACAAGTTAGGTTGTTTCCATGTATTAGCTGTTTGTAAATAGTGCTGCTATGCACGTGGGGGATACAGATATCTTTTTGAGTCAGTATTTTCGTTTCATTTGGATATATTCCCAGAAGTGGGATTGCTGGATAATATGATAGTTTTATTTATATTCTTTGAGGATCCTCCATACTGTTTTCCACAGTGACTGTGACAGTGTCCATTCCCAACAGTGCACAGGGTCCCTTTTCTCCACATCTTTGTCAGTATTTGTTATCTCTTATCTTCATGATAATGGCCATCCTCACAGGTGTGTGGTGATATCAGGATTTTTGGCATTTCCCTGATGATTAGGGATTTGAGCACCTTTTCATGTACCAATAGGCCTTTTGTATGTCTTCTTTGGAAAATGTGTATTCAGGTTTTTTGCTCACTTTTAAATTAGGTGATTTGGTGTTTTGCTATTGGATTGTAGGAGTTCTTTATATATTTTAGATACTAACCCCTTATCAGATATATAGGTTTGTAAATATTTTTTCCCATAAATAGGAAGTAGGTTGTCCTTTTACTTTGTTGATGGCTTCTTGTGCTGTGCAGAAGCTTACATAGCCCCACTGGTTTATTTGTGATTTTGTTGTTTATGCTTTTAGGTGTCCTCTACAGAAAATCATCACCAAGACCATTGGCAAGCAGCTTTATTGCTGTGTTTTCTTCTAGGACTTTCCTGGTTTCAGGTCTCACATTTAAGTCTTTAATCCATTTTGAGTTAATTTTTGTGCGTGGCATAAGATAGGGGTCCAGTTTCATTCTTTTACATATGATTATCCAGTTATCCCAGCCCCATTTATTGAACAGGCTGTCTTTTGTCCATTGAGGATTCTTGGCTCCCTCGTCAGATATTAGTTGACTATATATGCTTGGCTTTATTTCTGGGCTCTACAGGCCCTTTTGAGAGTCTTCTTTAAGGGCTCAAAGATGCCTCTATGTACCACTAACCACACGGGCATGGATTTAGCGGATGTATCCTGTGATTACACATCGTGGCCAGAAACCGTTCAGCAGGTGACTGTGAGCTAGGCCAAGAGCCAGAAGACTTTGGTCCTTGCCCAGCTATGTTTTGTAGCATTGAGGCACTGAGTAAGTCTTGTAAACTCTTTGTACTTCCTGTATTATATTACTTAATTGGGCTCACTATGTGCATGTTTCTTCATGGAAAGACACGAGAAAATAAGACCTTGGCTATGAAATGTAGGTAATACTGCGCGAGATGCCAAGTGAAGACATCCTGGCAGTTCAGAGAAGGTGATAGGCTCCGGGGGTTGGTGGGAGTGGGGGTGGGGAGGAAGTTCTGTCTGCTTGCTCTGCCCCCCATGCCGGCAGTGGTATCTGCTATTAGCATTCAATAAACATTTGTTGGGCAAATGAATAAACAGATCCTGTGCTGTACGAGACAAAGAGAGTGCAAGGAGGGTTCTGGAAGGAAACTGAGCTCATCTCTGAACAAGCAAGTAGGCACACTGGTGTATCCAGTGGAGAGAAAGGCAGCTGTCTATAGAATTATAGAATATTGGGTGGGGAGATATAATATGTAAATATATTATTTCACTGGCAGGACAGAAAGGACCTGCCCAAGGTTGCACATTCACAGTGGAACTTGGGACTGATTTCCTGACTCAGTCTCAGCCTAGGGGGCTCTTCATAGGTATTTCTGATTGAAGAAAATCCTCCGGCCTCCAAAGTCTCATCAGGCTGGGATTCACAATGTGAACGGGTCGTGGATTACCCAGTGTGCTGCGTCACGGAGCGGCAGGAAGAATATGTGCTCACGGAAGCAAGATGTGAAGCCAAAGAAGTTACAGCAAGAGACTGCAGTCGAGGTAGTGCAGGGAGGCCAGCCTGTTGAGATGATGGTTTCAGCAGTGGGTAGCGTGCTTTGCCTTTGTCAGAACAGTCGAGAGAATCAAGATATACAGTTGCAGAAATAATTGTCAGTCCCCTGACTGTACTGACAACACTTTGCATAAAGATGCACGATGCAGGGACTGGCACATAGTTGGGATCCAACAAATATTTGTTGGATGAACTTACTGAAGGAAGGAATGTGCACTCTCACGAGGCTTCTGGAGGACCTAGTGTCCAGGTGTGAGGGGAACCTGAACCTTGGGTTGCTCTTCCTGCTCTTGGCCTTGGCCCTTTCCCCATGCCCTGAACTCATGCAAAGGGGACTGGCTTATTTTGGAAACACTTTAGTCCATTTATACCCTCCATTTCCTTTCTGTGGAATGTCTTCTGCCCTCTTAACTTGTCAAACTTCTACTTATCTTTGAAGGCTCAGCCGGACGGCCACCTCTTCCAGGAAGCTCTCCTGCATTGCCCTATCCTGCACCAGCCTACGTGATCACTCCTGGGAATGCCATGGGCCTTCACAAACATCTTTTTAAGGCTCTTAGTGTTTCCTCCATGAGGAGGAGAGAGGAGGCAGCTAATGATCCGTATACTCATCCTATTCCACAGCAGTGGTCTGGGCAGTGAGCTGTGGGTTGATTAACACCAGGATGGGGAGCTGCATAGAATGGGTGTGAGTGAAAATTTGTTGTTTGAATGAACAAATCCCTCATTTCATTGCTCTTGGAACTGCAGATGGGGGAAGGCAGCAGAGGCAGTTAGTGGGTAGGAAGTGACATTTAGGAGGCCAAATGTAAAGATGGGGGGCTCAGAGGGCACAGTTCTGGGCCTTTTGAATGCCCTTGATGCTCAAGGTCACTGTGGATACATGTGACAGTGACTGTCTGAGGCTGGCCCAGAGCAGGGGCTTTCCTTGTGGTGAGCTGGGTCTCCATGGGGCAGGGGCAGTCTTGTATTCTGTGATGCTGGTGTAGCCTCCTTCTGTGTAGGGGTGAGAGTGAGTGGTTCTACCCCAAACTGCGTGCCCTCTAGGGGAGCTTGGCTCAGAGGCTTGAACGTCCTTTCCAAGGTAGAGGATTAGTGGTCAAATCAGTAGACATTGTGGTAATCCTCCCCCTCCCCCTTCCTCTCCTTAAATGCCAGAGAAGCAGCATCTGCAGGTGCTGACACACACATGGAGAGACACTGGCAGCCACAATGCCCATCCGTTGTGGGTGTGCCCCCGGGTGTGTGTATTTAAGAGGCACGGTGAATGGCTTGAGTCATCGATGATGCTCTTGAATGGCAAATTGGTCAGAGTTCCACAATGGTAATGATCACTCTGCTCGTGACCTTTCTAGTGCATTTACATTTTATCACAACATGCATAAGCCACCCATAGGCTTCCCATTGGCTAGGTCATTCCTTATGCACAATAACCCAGCATGCAGGGGGACGCATCCCGTGTGGATGAGAGAGGGGCAGCCTCTGACACATCTCGCTCTATTGTTGCACGGTAATCTTTATCACCAAAGGAGACTTTTGACTCAAGCCCACGTTTTCTTCCTTTTTTCAAAGTGAAGGCACTCAAATGTGACTTTGCATCCCTCATTTTCACAGCGCCCTACGATGCAGCCCTAGACTCAGCACAGCTTCTGCCCTCCTACCCTGTGCCCCGTGTGGGGCTAGGAGGCCAAATGGTGCTCCAGGAGAGGCCACAGGACTCTGCCTTATGTTGGACTGTTGTATTTTAAGATAGTGCTTTTCAAAGGAAACTGCTTCAGTGTTGCACATACGAGTGTTTAAGGGTGGGGTTGTGTTTGTGTGTGTGAACACAGTGTGTGTGTGTGTGTGTGTGTGTGCGTGCATTCCCATGCTTGTCATGCAGAGACTCAACACGCAAGACCTGAGCAGGACCAGGATGAGTGGGAAACCCCAGAAGTCTCACTCGCTGAGCTTCTAGCCACGTCCCCGTCCGCCATATGCAATCAGTTAGGTGTGGGCTCCCCCAGTTGCTCATTTCCTCATCTGGCTGTCTGGATGAGGTGGGTGCCAGGGCACCCATTTCACAGCAGGGGGCAGAGGCTCAGGGCAATTGGATCCACTGCCCAACAGTTGTCCTACAGGTGCCCCCCACACACCCACCCAGGTGCACCACTGCCTGTGGGACACTGTGGGGTGTGGGCAGCGAGGGACCACTGTGCCTCCCAGCCACTCCATGTTGTTCGGCTGAGTCGTCATTGCTGTTTTCATTTGTGCCTATAGGTTACAGTGCCAAGAACAAAAATAAGCCTGGCTATTTTTCACTCATATTTGGTTCTTCTTTTTCTTCTTCTTCTTTTTTTCTCAATGCCATTGAAATAGAATTCTAATTTTTACTTAAAATGTGTAATCTTAATAAATTGCTACATTATTGCATGATGCTTGATATATTTAAAGACCACCTCTTTTTCCAGAAGAGCTCATCTCCAATAATATAATCACAATCAATAGAAAAACGTGTTTCTATATACAGTATCTGCTCCTTTTTGAGGGCCTATCTATACAGATAAAAGAGACTTATCTCTGTGTATGTATATATGTGTGGAGTGTTAGAATGTCATACTATTTTAATAACGTAACTTTATATTGCATCTCCAAACATCCCGATCTGAGACTTTACATCAGACTTACACAAAATGTGCCTTACACGTTTTAAAAGTTTTACGTGACTGTCTTATTTTTTTTATTTATTTTTTTTTTTGCAAAGCAGTCACATTTGGGCTTCTCCAGGCACATTAGCTCTCTTAGCTTCCCTTGACCTCAAGGCTGAGAAGAAAAAGGTCTTTGGAGACCTGAATTCCTCTTGGCCTTGGGTAATGCACATCCAGCAAGGGTTTGGTAGAGATCATTGCTCAGGGGCTGCAACGGGCAGAGGTGAGGGAAAGACGGTGGGTGAGTGAGCATGTTGTGAAGGTCCCTCCCGTGACTGATCCCAGAAGGGCCTGCAGGCCTGCCCACAGGAGTCTTCAGAATCCAAAGTCAAGGTGGCACTCTCTCCAGAAGTACTTCCAAATCCTTCTTTGAGGGCCAGCCATCTTTAACCCATGAGGCTGATGTGAAGGAGTAAATGTTTGGGTCCCCCCCAATTTCATTTGTAAATCTAATCCCTAGTGTGATGGAACTTGAAGCTGGAGCTCTGGGGAGGTTTTGGGTCATGAGGGTGGTGCCCTCCTGAATGATACTAGTGCCCTTGTGAGAAGTCAGAGAGCTGCTTTGCTCCTTCTCCACCATGGGAGGATATGAGGAGAAGTCAACTGTCGCCAAGACAGGAGGCACGTTCTCATCAGAACCACATCGGGTCGGCACACTGATCTTGGACTTCCAGCCTGTAGAACGACAGAAATAAATTTTTGTTGTTGAGAAGCCGCCCAGTTTATGATATTTTGTTATAGCAGCCCGAGCTAAGATAGCTAATATTTTTCTAAAGTGTTTCTTAGATTGTTTTAAATTATTTCCCTTGGAGCACATGTTTTCTTGGGGTGGGCTTAAATTCCACTTGGGATGGCTTGGTGATGCTCCGACAACCCGTGGCTGCCCCTGGTCCAACAGTCTCAGTAAAATGAGGAGACATGGGCCACAAAGGCAAGGACTTTGAGTCTTATCCTAGCAGTACCACCACCTTGCTGTGGGGCCTTTCTCACTCTCAGACCCTCAGTCCTTCCATCTGTGGAATGGGAGTGGGATGCTGTTCACTGAGCTCCTTGCTGGCTTTGCGCTTTTTATCGACCCTCCTCTTGGGATTTATTCAGGATGTGTGACTGAAGGTCTGGCCCGGCCACACAGAAGAAGTTTAGCCTTTTACCCTGAGTACAGAGCCTTCGACCCCAAATATGGGTATCAGGTAGGATTATTTCCTTTTTGAAAAGGTTCCCACCTACCCCCCTGCCTTACGAAAGGGATTAACAATTGAATGCCGGTAACAACAACAATCACTACTCATATTTACGGAGAGTTTATTACTTGCCAGATACAGTGCTAAACCCTATGGGTGTTTTATCTCATGTGCTCCACAAAATGTCCCTAAATGGTAAGCATGACTATGGTCATTCCTAGTTTATTGAGAAGAAAGCCGAGGCTTGGAGAAGTGAAAAGCTTGAGGTCATTTGCTTGCAAATGGCAGATACTTGATTCAGTTTAGGATTATCTGATGTCACAGCTCAGACGCTTACCCACTGCACACACTTTATAGATCCTCTTAGTGTTTGCTTCTACATCCTGCCCCTCAGAAACTCTATTTCCTATCTCTGCTGGCACAATGGCTGCATTTCACCTTTTCATGCTGGTCTCCCCTGTCCTATTTGAACCCTTCCCATTGGCCCTGACCCTGCCTTCTCCATCACTGAGCAGTCGGGAGCTGATTTTATGAAACTGAAGTGAACTCCAATTCAGTGTTCCTGCTTCTTAAACACCAAGTCAATGCCAAGAGTAACGCACCCCTGAGATGCTCACGTAAGTAAGTAAGTGAGGAAATAGAAGTTGATTCATAATAATTCCGTATCTTGTACAGAACCTCTGAGGACCACACCAGTGGCAGAGTCATTTCCGGTCCTTAGGGAGCTCATCTGCACACTGGGATCTCAGGGATGGGGTCCAGGGGCGACACCTGAACCTGCAGAGGATTTTGGCAGAGGGCAGAAGAGTGGGGGGGAGGGGAGAGGCAAAGTCTGAAAGAGTTGAATCTGCTAACTAGTGTAGACAAAAATCTTGCAGCTGACAGGGACCAAGCTGACATATCCGGCTCTTTGCCTGAAGGACCCACCTGGCCAAATGCCTTAGGTGTCATATACACTCCAGGGAGAATTGAGCCACTTGCCTTGAGTGGTGGGAAGCTAAATGAAAATGTAACTCCAAGGTGAATTGCCGGTCCTGAATCTGACGGATCTCTTTTCTGAACTAAACTGCACACGATGAGCCAGTTTCTGGTAGTCGGTCTGTATGCTCGGGAACAGGGCGGGGCTGGCCAGAGGTGCAGGTGACAAGGGTTCTCTTCGGCTGAGTAGCACCAGGGAGCGGAGATTCGCTTATACTCAGGGTGGCAGGTGACCAAGGGCAGGATGCCCGCCATGCGAAATAGTGACTAGTCAGAGAGATCAAACTGGACAGCCAGGCCAAGTTCACCGTGGGGAGAGAGGGCCACCTTGGCTGGATCCTCTCCGGGGAACAGCCGGGAGATTTAACGGGAGAGACTCTTCATCACGTCATCATTAGCCGATAGGGACCCAGGTGTTCTCATCATATATTATTTTCTTAGGAAAAAGGACAAAAGATCTGAGGTGCCTTTATTGCCCATCCAGCAAACTAAGAGGGTTCGGCTGAACAGCAGAGTTTGAATTCTGTGGGCCTCACCCAGCAAAGCAGTAGGAGACGCTGGGGTAAAATCCCTGAGGCGAGTGATGAATTTGTTTAGGAACGCTGAGCCTTGTCTTTCTTCTTCTTTTTCTTTCTTCCTCTCTCTTTCTTTTCTTTTTATTTTGGACTTCTAACTCATTCTTTAGGCCAAAATAAATCCCAGATGTGGCAAGAAGTTAAATGCGAAACAAACAAACAGAAACACATAAAGACCTAGAAGAAAATGTAAGTATTTTTATAATCGTAGGGGGAAGCCTTTGCTAGTCATAACATCGGAGCCAGAAACTCTAAGAGTAAAGGTTGGCAGACCTTACTACTTGTTCACTTAGCATAGTGATGTTCAGTAAGTATTTTTTCATGAATTTGACTGCATAAAAATTAAACACTTCTAAGCAGTATGCGTGCACGTGCAAACACACACACACACACACACACACACACACATATTTCAGACTCAAACCTAAACCGCAAAAGACAATATGGGAGAAAATATTTGCCACGTGTATGAGAGACAACGGGTTAACATTCCTGGTACAAAGAAAAAAGCCCTCGCAAATCAATAAGAAAAAGACAAATCCTCCAATAGAAAAATTGTCAAAGGACATGGGCAGGCAATTCGGAGAAGAAGAAATACAAACGGTCAATAATCAAAGAACAGTAAAGGAAATCTTTGCAGCCATTAAATGTGTGAGGCTGACCTGTATTTACTGACTTGGAAAGATGCCCGTGACATATTGTTGAATGAAAAAAGTGGGCTACAAAACAGCAGATAGAGTATGATTCCATGTATGGAAAATTTAGGAGAGTATCTTAATCCCCATTCTTTGTGGAAACAATAGAAATGTTCTCTAAGTTGGCTTTAACAAAAAGAATTTGAGGAGTGCGAGAGCTCCTCATCACCCCCCCCCCCCCCCACACACACACACACACTTGCCAGGACAGTGATGGGGGCCTCACCTGTGGATGGCTGGGGTCAGGAACCTGTGAGTGTCCCTGGGAAGCAAGACGCCACTTTCCCAGTCTCAGGTCCCTGGGCCAAAATGTTCCTGCACCACTGTTCTCTCTAGTTTTTTGACTTCTCTTTCTCTCTCTGCAGGCGAATTGGGCAATAAGATTGAGGATAATTTTTAGTCATTAAAAAAATGTTTTTGTGCTATTAGGAGTTCTTTTTTTTTTTTTTTTACCATGAGTGCATATTATTTTTAAATTTCAGAAAAAGGCTCTTATTTTATTTTCAGAAATAGGAAAAAAAAATCCAGTTAGGAAGTTTGACTGGTAGAGCGTTAATATCCTTAATAGAGAGGAAATGCCCACAAATCAGTAAGAAAGATAATACCCCAACCGAGAGAGAACAAAATGCCCACCTAAGAGCCCTTATTTAGTGAGTGTTTACTGTATGTCAGGAATTGAATGAAACATCCTGCAAATACCACCGTTTCCACAGCTTAATAAGGAAGATGTTATTCCTCCCCTTCCTCTACCCCTCCCGCTCTCCTTCCTTCCTTCCAACAAATATCCACTGAATATCTATCTGCCTTCTGTCACGCCTGTTCTGGGCCCCACAGATACTACTGTTGCCCTCACGAAACTTACATTTCTATTATCTCTATTTTGCGGCTAAGGAAGCTGAGGTTTGAAGAAGCTTTCACCAGTACACCTGTTCGTAATGAGCATGTTACAGGATCCTCAAAATGTGAGCATGTGATTCCCAGAGGAAGAAAAATAAATGGTCAGTAAACATATGGAAATATTTCACCCGATTAGCAATCTCAGAAAACAATTAAAAATAGTTTCGGTTTATTTATTTCTGTATTGGCTTCTCAGGCTGCCAAAGATGTTTTAAGATTGGTAACAATGAGTATTGTCTGTATAGGGTTGGGAGAAATCAGACGCTCTCTTAGTCTGCCAGTAGGTGTTTGTATTTATGCAAAGTTTCTGGAGAATACTTTGGCAAACATGTCAAAGCCCCCCAAATAAATGTCTACCCATTGCCTTAGCAATTATTTTATGAAATTATTCACATATGTGTATGCGTATGTATCTCAGATAATCAAAGATGTTTGACCAAAGATACTCACCGCAGCCCAGTTTATAGTAGTAAAATTTTGGAATCAATTTAAATGCACTTCAAAAAGAAATTGGTTACAGAAACTGTGATTTCCTTACTATAGAATCCTGTGCAGTTATTGCAAATGATAGCGTCGGTCTGCATTTACGACACGCAAAGATATTCACAATGTATTATGAAGTGGCAAAAGCAGATTACAAAGCCGTTGGCCTAATACGACCCCCCTTTTTGGCAAAAATGAAAATATATTTAGATATGCAATTTTTCATAGAAACATCTGAAAGGGTATAAAGCAAAATGTTAAGAATGATTATCTCAGGGTCGGAGAGTTAAGGCCGATACCTTCCTTCCTTACGTAGATCTTTTGCAATGATCACATGACCAGTTTTATAATCAGGTAAAACCAAACCCAAACAAGGAAGCTACTACTGTGGCTGGGGACAGCACCAAAACCAAGGCGGGACCTGGAGGACGCGCCGGGTTCGCTCTGCAGACAGGCCACACCGGGCAGGGCACCACCTCGGCGCCTGTGGCTTGGGCGGGCCACCTGTTTCCCCAGACCCGACGCCCCTACGTGGCAGGTGATTCCCCAGTCGGGACCTTCGCTGGTGTCTGCACAGCTGGGGTCTGAGAGCTCGCAGCAGAAGCTCAGATGAAGGCGGGGCCGAGGAGGACCAGCGTGGAAGGATAGCCGGGCGAGGGTTATGTGTCCCTGCTCCGAGGTTTTGTTGCCCGCGCCCTCCGCCGGTTACTTGCTCAGGATGTGTGTGTCTCAGGGATCGTCATCATCCAAGGAGACAGGCATCATGTGAGGGGGACTAGGGGCCGGCTTCGGGGCCAGTGGGAGGGACAGGCACCAACCACACGACGGACGTCACCCGGAGGTTAGGGTGCCGCCCCTGTGCAGGGCTTCTCACCTGCTCGTGGAACCAACGACATCTAGCTTACAAGATACAAATGCAAAGCAAAATGAAATGACAAAAGGAAAGGAAAAGGAAAGAAAAAATAACAGATACCAGTCAGGGATTAGAGTATTGGGAACAAGCTAGAAGTTGAAGTAGGGAACAGTGAGAAAGATCAGACTGACTAGGGTAAGATGAAAAGATAACAGGATTTCAAATAACCAGCCTGAGATGGTGAGACCATGAAACGCCGTTAACAAGTTTTTAAAATGAAATGCCCACCCCCAGAATAGACAGGGCCAGAAGCTAGAGATTTTAAGAAAGACAAAACCTGGGGCGCCTGGGTGGCTCGGTCGGTTAAGCGTCTGACTCCCGATTCCTGCTCAAGTCAGGATCTCATGGTTGGTGAGCTCCACGCTGACAGTGCAGAGCCTGCTTGGGATTTTCTGTCTCCCTCTCTCTCTGCCCCTCCCTCACTCATTCTCCCCCCACCCCTCAAAAACAAACAAATCTATGAAAAAAGAAAAAAGGATAAAACTTCACCGAGATGAAGTTGTAAAGTGTGAAAAGCGGTGACAAAGACCTTAAGGAACCATAATTAAAAGGTTCCACAAAGAGAAACACAAGATGACAAGGGGAAGGTTAAAAGATTAACTAGAAGGTAATCCAAGGAGAAACAGTCAGAGGAAGCTGAAACGCTACCAAATATGATCATTTAAGGCTAAAGTTGTAGGACTGTTTTTACCTAGTAGGTGAAACTAACAGAGACAAACAGGCAGGTGGCCCTAATTTTTTTTTTTAAGTTTATTTATTTATTTTGAGAGAGAGAGAACACTCATGCAGGTAGGGGTGGGGCAGAGAGAGAAGGAGAGAGAGAATCTCAAGCAGGCTCCACACTGTCAGCCCAGAGCCCAACTCGGGGTTCCAACTCACAAACCCTGAGATCATGACCCAAGCCAAAATCAAGAGTCAAATGTTTAACCGACTGAGCCACCCAGGCGCCCCAGGTGGCTCAAATTTTTAATGGATCGATCGTCTGTGCTATGATCCTAGAATTGCCCATGTTTTTCTGTCACCATGTTTAGCTGTCATCATGACAGTTGTCTGGGTAATTATCTGATTAATGTCTTTCTTCACCCATGAAACTTCAAGACCCATGAGGGCAGGAGTCTTATCTGTTTGCTTTCCTGTGCACTCTGGGACCTTTCGAGTGATCAGTGGCCCATCCTTGGTGATTAAATGATGGAGTGAAGCATCTCTCATAAGCTGTCGAGAGGCACCTGCAGCACTGCGCCCAACAGTTTAGACAGGGAGGTGACCGGCCACCAGTTCCCCATTGCAAACCGAACCCTCCCAGGCCTGGAGACATAGCCGAGCGCCATGAGGTGGCTGGTGTCCCCAGGGCCCTTGCTCGCCATTCACTGACCGCCTGAGGAGGGGAAGGGTGTTCGATGGGTCCCCCAGTTTTCAGAAGCGTGGGGTGAGAAGGGGCGCTGGAGGCAGAAGAGGCGGTCTAGGCTTAAGGTAGCACCCTCTGACTACCATTGCAGACCCATGGGTGGCCTGGGAAAGAGAAGTTTCCAGAAAAGGGAGGCCCATCCCA